>NC_058031.1:23648478-23945978 GCF_019176455.1 Solea senegalensis
TTCGCTGCTATGAATGCTGTTTTTGTCAAAATGTGATGTCACAGTGCCAGTACATGGTGTTCATTTTCTTTCTTTTTTTTATGAGACTAAATACATTTCAATTTGGAAATCATTTTCATTCTATTTATTTTTTCAACACTGATATTAAGCTGTCATCATTAATTCAATAAACACACAACAAAAAACGTGAAATATTCATTACTCCACCATGTTAGTTTGTAACACTTGTGGCTCACTGTTGCATCCTGGGATGGACTGCGCGTGTAATGGCAGCTCATGAATGTTAGCAGAGTAGAATTGGGTCAGGTCATCCCAGAATGATTTCCCCTCTGTCGTGCCAGAACCACTTGTTGAATGAACTTTGGCTTTTTTTTTTTTTTTGAAGTTTGCCTGGGAATTAAGTATAAGCCTTAATCTGTGATGACACACTTCAAGTCTTTTCTTGATTTGTGGACAGAGCACTGCGCAGCTTTGTTGGAGACCACATGGCTGAATGAGATTTCACAGAGAGTGACATTGTGACACTGTCAGCGTCTGCTGTCGTTTAATCCCCCTTAGCCATGACCGTGCACTGGGCTGCAACTGAGAGTTAAAAAAGAAAAATATAGAGGAAAAAAAGAAATCTCCTCCCTGTTTGTGTCTCTGACTGTGGACGCTGCTGTTGTTTTGCCTCTGACTGTCAATCTGTCACTGACTGTGATGCTGACGGTTCAGCCTCTGCTCCCCGTAGACCCTTCACCATCCCTTTGTCATCTGTCCGTCCGTCCGTGTTTCTCCCCCCGGGTTTCAACTGTTTGTCTCTTCACTTTCACCGAGCACTTCCCGCCACCGCCGCAGCCGCCGCCGCTCCCTCCTCCGCTCGGGTCGCCACAGAAACGGCTGATTCAGGGAGGGTGGGCGGGTGTCTCTGAGCTCTCACTGCTCTGCCCCATGCGGTGCTTCCACAGTATATTTCTGCCTCTGTGGCCCTGATATGCTGACAGTTCAGGTGGCTCCAGTCAGGTGTTACACAATGATACAAAGGCTGCTTTGTTCACTTCCCCTCAAAGGACATTTATTTATTCAGTTTTTCTCCCAACAACAGCGAAAAATCACAGTTTTTTAAAGGTAACAACGTTATTTATGATTCTGATCCGCGTCTCTTGACTGAGCCTCTAATTAGACCCCGGATTGAGCCTGAGTCACTGCAGGCCTGTTTGTGCTTAAACATATATGACGCCCAGATGGAGTCACACTGTGTGTGTGTTTAGAGACGACACCGAGGTAATTAATAATGTATAAATATACCATGACTGAGTTGTTTAATAATAAATAGGCTTTGACCTTTCCTTTACATAAGGTTGATGTAGCAGACTAAGATGGAGTGGAGGGCTGGAAAGAAAATATCGTGGATAAATTACCCCCCTCAAACCCGGGTATTACATACAGTCCTCCTACTCAACAGGAAGAAGAAAAAAACACAGCAGATAAAAGACCCGCTCTTGTAATTACAGATGCTTTTCTAAGAAGTGGCTTTTTGTTTTCGTGCTGTGGTCTTTTTTTTTTTTTTCTCCATTCTGTTGCATTTTTAGGATAGCTGCGGTTGCCATGGTGATGGTTTGTACAGTAGCTTAAAACACTGCCTTTAAAAAAAAAAGGCTTGTGAACAGGAAATGAAACCTGTGTTGCACCGCAGTCAATACCGCGCATGCAGGACCCCATGAGCTCGTCCTGCTGAGCCTGATTAAATTAAAGTGGGAATTTGTATTTCAATTTGCTGAAGAGGTAGCAGTGAGGAGCAGCTTTGCCTCACTGTGAAAATAAAGCTTTAGGTGGCGTTCCTGTGTTCACTGAACAAAAACACCTCTGGAAAATTAGGAAAGTTACTTTAATGTTATTCTACTATTTACTGGTGTCTCCAGTGACTCTAATTAACTCAAACATTAACAAGTGCTCACAACACTCGTCGTATTAGTGACGTGTCTCAGTTCAGGTGTTTTATTTGTCGTTTCTGTTGTATTAATATATGCAGGCTGCAGTGGTTTTTCCACCCTGCAGTGTTCAGCCATTACAGTCAGCGGTGACGCAGCCCGAGACTCACACAGCACACTGCAGACCCATCAAGAGACACAGCCAGAACAAAGAGCACACACGTCGCCATCTAAGAGGAAAAACTCAACATGGACGACAACACCGAGGCAGCACTTCCACGCTGCATCAAAGGTTTCTATAGGTTGAGGAGAGTGGGATGTTCAGTGTTCCACTATAACGTGCTGCTACTCAAAGACACTGTCCCAAACACCCGGGGGACCAGTGTGGCCCTGAACGCCTCAGTTGGAACATTCACAGTCAACACAGGGTCAGTGAGCAGACAACACTTTCTAATCACTCTTGTTAAACATGTGAGGTATGGATGCTAATGAAGGAGTCATGACGACAACCTCAATATCAGGCACCCAGTTCAGACCTGTTTGACCTGATCACATGCCGATCGCTATAGAATTAGATTTGTGTCAATATTTTCACTATTACATTATTTTCAATATTAACACTTTTCAGGAATCAAACAACATCTAACATTTATAATCCGACAAACGTTATTTGTCCGATGTTGACGAGGAAAACTTGAGTTCCAGACGGACAGCGACTCCAAGCTCCCAGTGACGACGTCCGGTCCATTTACCCGTCACTCCAAAACTCAGTAGCCATTCAGCAGGCAGCTTCCTAAGGCCCGCCCACAAACAAAACACCGTGGCACAAAGAACAAGTGTATTTCCAAACAATAAAATGCGATATTTTTGAATGATTAATTCGAATTTGCTTCAAAGTGTTGTTTGAAAATATTGACACAAATCTAATTCCATACTGATCGCACTAAGTTTAGGTATTAATGACCCCAGTCTATTTGAGTACCCCCTCAGATCTCAAGCATCATAAAATGACATAATATGACATATGATTTCAGATAAATATAATATATTTTTAAATATAAATAATAAAAATAAATAAATCAGACACAAGTTTTGTTGCAGGCTTTTCATCGGTTGAACGTCCTTCCCTTATTGACATCCTAATATCACCAATAACCCCCTCAGTACGCACTCAGCACACCGTCACACGGTGCTGCAGGTGTGCGAGGGAAGTAAAAGGAAGTGCAGAGAAATGGTTTGTTTTCAGAGGGTGATTAAAAGAGGGATTAGATGTACAAATGGAAAACGGTAAAGAACAATTGAGAGTGTAACAATCTAAACAAAGATTTAAAGAGCCACACACTCAGCAGTAGGTACTCTGCAGTAACGCGGACCGTTGGCGAGCGTCAACCTGATTTACCAGAACAATACAAAGACTCAGTCATGAATAATTAAGATAAAACCAAGTTTAAAACAATCTAACTGGGACTTCAGAAAACCACAGCACTGTTACTTGGGGGAAAAACAACAATTAACTGACCCTGCTGACATACATTAGCCTCCCTGTTTAACCAAAGCCTGTTTACCACCGAGGTTGTGTGTTTCTTCATTACAATGAAAGTGTGGTTGTAGAGGTGCTGACACAAAGCACCACCATCATTGGACAAAAGGGACAACAGATTAAAGCCATTTAACAAAGGCCTCTCCTGATGAAATCCTCATATTTCTGGCATCTTAATCATTTATATAAAATAAAAAGAAAATCAGAATCTGTTCATATTTCTGCTATTTTTGGAGCTCATTATGAGGGAATGTCAGATTTACCTAAATGACACAAGCTCACCAAACGAGGCAGCAGTAGACCGGCAGGTCCCGTGTCTTGTGGAGCTAAAAACCCAGATTTTCTTTGTGGATATAAGTGCTTTACAGACTTCATTTTTCAGCAGGGTAAGTAGCAAATATAGGCTATTCTTTATATATTGACTTAAGCAGATGTAGAATTTATCTATGTCAGCACCTAATACAACCACAACTACACCTGAAAAAATAAAAAACACATGATGACATCACATGCAAGTGTTAAAAACCACCTGGATTTGACAAGGTTTTGGCCTAAAACCTAGAAACACACACACACACACACACACACCTGTTATTTCATGACTGACATGGCCTCCGTAATCATGGTGAGTAGCGACACGGGAAATCTGCTGGAGCTGAAAGACTGCGCTCAACAGACGATTGAAAGGTCACAGAGGAAGAGACGATGAGTTGCGAGCTCTATATTTGACACTTAAAAACTGACACTTCCCTTTTCATGTCAATATCTGGGATTTATTTATTATAAGAGCCGCCAGTAGTAAACATCTGTCACTCTACAGTTTTACCATTAACACAGCACATTTTTCTAACACTCAATTCCAGCACAACCATCAGGAGAAAGGTCAGCATGTAGACTAGCAGAGCCGGGAATCGTACCCACAACCATCACGTTAAAAGACAACTAGATCTACCACTGAGCCACTGTCGCCCCGATATATATAAACGTATATGAGACTCAGTATTCATACCACAGACACAGAAACCTGAGCCATCCATTTTTAATCAAGAATTCTATAAAAAATTGAAATCCAGACTTCGTTGCCTTCGTAATAAAAATGTTTGTTCTCGTTTGAACTTTCTGCTAATGTGGGGAGATGGTTTTCACTTTCATTTGGTGAGCGCGTTAATGATTATTAAGTGTTTCCTTCTTTATTGGCTTTACTCTTACTCCGCTCTAAAGGATCTTTCCAATATCTTACAGGCGTGCGTGTGTGTTTGCTATCCAAATGCTCAAAGGAATATATTAAATCCAGTGAGTCATAATCTATAATGTTTGAGGAGCAGTCATCTTGATTTGATTTCATCACTGAGGGAAAAGGTGAATATTTAGCCACCAATCTGTCGTAATCGCAATCAAGCTGCTCTTGAAGTGGATCCTGGCTGATTACCTGCGGCTGCCCGCCGCCTGATGACTAATGTCCCCCCATGTGCAACATTAAAGACCTTTAATTGGTTCCAACCAATCATTATCTCGCTCATTAAATATCATTGTAGGATGTGTAACTCTATCACGGCGAACTTCTGTAATTGTTGCTCTTTATTATTCAGGACTCTCATCGACACGACGTCCTGACTCACATTGGTTCTTTAAAGATTCCTCGACACTTAGTGTTGGCGTGTTTCGGCACTAACCTCGCTGTTCTGGCCAAAATTTCCCATCTGGAGTCAGTCTTGCTGCCATCTGCTCCTCTGCTCTCTTATTGGACGGCTCGTTTGACAGTTGAGCGGGGTCTATTTCAAAATGGCCCCCGCACATGATGAATAGAGGAGGTGAATGGGAGGAGGAGAGGAGACAGGGTCTGGGTTTTTGAGGTAAAGGGCTCAGTCATTTCATTGATTATTGATCGATCAGCGTTTTTGTATCTTTGACAGTTTATCTTTAAGGCTTTGTGCCCCTTTTTTCTAATATATTTTGCTTATTTTTGGGAGAAAAGAGGGGAAATATCCTTGTAGTTTGCATACAACATTGTTAATTTTGTCTACCATTGCACATTTGTTCTTTATCTGTCATCTAGTTTATCTCTAAGGTTTAAGTGAAAGTCAAATAAATATTGCATTGACATCTTTTTCAACTTATCAAAAAAATAATAGATTCATCAGTGAATAATAATCTATAAATAAAATATCTTTAAAAATAATCTTTAGTTGCAGCCAGAGTGAGTGTCCTCAGTGATGCTGCTCTGTGCATTTTTGCTGTCTCTACCCAATCTCTGCACCTAATAAGAACTGACTGGACTACGACAGGAATAACTAAGAGACCAACATGCAGCGGTGTCAGGGAAATGCTTCTGTTTATTGAGAGAAAGAGTGTTTCTCTTAAATTAAAACTTACATCCCCGTGGGAGCTGAAGAGAAAAGAGGAACGGGGACAAACTGAGGCTGCAGTCATAGTTCAGGTGTATGGATTATAGCCAGGGGAGAGTGATAGCATGATTTAAGTGCTGCTGCTGCTGCTGCTGCTGCTGCTGCTGGTGTTGGTGTTGATTATGGTGTGTTGGTTTGGCCTCGCTGACTGATGAATATGAGGAAAGTTAACTCCGGGGGAATCGTCTGTGGTGCTGATGCTGTGCCCTGAGGTTTGACGCTCACTCTATCCTCATACTAATGGCATCATTACTGGGCTTCTAAAAAAAACACACACACACAAACACTCTGTCTGGTTGCTATGACTTCAGAGGACATTGCATTGACTTATATTGAATTTCATGAGGCTTACTCAACCGTACCTATAACCAGTACTGGCCTAACCCTAACCTTAACCTATCCCTAATCTCATCCTAACCATACAGCATGTCTTCACCTAAAAATTGAATAATTGACATTATGGGCACTTGCTTTTGTTTGTCCGCATAAGGAAGACAATAATATTGTTGTTGTTATTACATAATGTTTGTATGAACAGATTTAGGTTCACAAACTGAGTAATACCTGGAACACATACAGGTTCGCTCAGCTATCAATTTAAGGACTCATGGATTTCTGTTGATTTGATCAGCCTAAAATAAAGGTTATCCCTTACCTTAATCATAACCAGTCAGAGATGTATAAAGTACTAGAGACCAAGACATGAGTAAAAGTACAAGTACTCAAAAACTCAAAAAGTGAGTTCAGTAGAAGTTGAAGTGATCTTTAAAGTGGAAGTATTCAACATTTTTTTGTACTTAAGTATTGCAAGTAGTTTATTTTAAAATGTTCTACTCAAGTACTGAAAGTAAAAGTAGAAGTGCTGTGTTATGACGTTAATAAGTTACCTTGACATGTTTCTTCAAATTTAAAGGTGAATGTTTGCAGGTCATTATTTCACAATCTTTCGGGAGGCAGAGTAGGTATTTCATTCGATATGAACGTTTTTTTTACGCCCACAAATGAAAACATAGTAGAGCCAGGGGTGGTCTCAACACCACGATCACTGGAAGAAGTTGAAGGTGGCGTTTCTGGTTCTTCTTCCATCTCGGCAGGCAGCAGAGTGAAGGGTCTTCTTATAGACCGCTTGATCGCTTGATTCGCTCAATGATGAGCCAGCTTCATCAAACCCAAACATGGTGATCATGTGGTTTGGAACGTTTCGTAACAATTTTGTAATTGTAACGAGTGACGAGGCAGCACGTGAAAAACTGAGTAATGTATCGGAGTGAAAGTATCAAACTCATCGAAAATACGTAGTGAAGTACGAAAGTGGAAGGAAAGTATAGATACAGCATTTTAGTACTTAAGTACTGTAGTGAAGTAGTTCTATTTTGTTACTTTACATCTCTGTAACCAGTTAATGCATAACCTGAACACAATTCAGAAATTAGGTTATTCCCCATTAGGACCAGGTTTTGATCTCCATGATTACTGGTCCTGACAAGGTCAGTGTTGAAGAGGTAACAATTAAGTACAACACAAAATGTCTAACTTACTCATACAGGGCAAGACATGTATGAATCCTGAATACAAACAAGCTATCACGATCTTTCACTCACATGTATTTCAGATTATAAAGTCCATTGCTTCATGTTGCCTGTGCTACATATGGCATAAGTTGAGTATGTTCAATGTCAATGCATGAACAGCTAATCAAATCAAATCATGCAAGTATTCCAGCACAACCAGCCAATCAAATCATGTTAATGTGTTTAAGCTCAAACACGACACCGCCCCGAATGAAACTCCCAGATGATGCCGTTCTTATCGTTGCCAGAGTTTTCCGACAGACAGAGTTCCCCCAACGACGAACGGCAGACACCATGTACCCATCACTTTATCATCAGCAACTCTTGTCAGCCCTGATGACAAGCCCTGCTCTGTTAACTGCTGATAGTCAAACGTGCTTTCATGAATGCATCGCTTTAGTGCTTTGGAGCATCTTCAGTGCTCACCTGAAGATGGAGGCTGCGAGTTTCCTCATAGTCATTACATTTACAGAATGACAAAAACCACACCATCATGTAAATAAGTAATATCATTTTCAGAAGAAAAATAAACGCTCGTTATAGTTGACGATTTATTTGTGTGGGAATACAATCTCGAGGAGACTCTCAGTGACACAGTGTCTTTATGTCCTCTACTCTCTTCATGATAAATGATATGACAGGAGAAACTAGCACAACACACATCTGTCAGACGGGACGTCCGTGCTCAGTCAAGTGTCATTTGAAGTGACATCACTTCATAACCTGTTTCACAGCTACATCAACTCCAGTCTTTATATAGCAAAGGTTCAAAAACTGGGGGTTTTTCTTCTGTCTCAAGACCTCATTTTGATCAGATGACAGATGTGAACACAAAAAAATATATCAAATTATTTCCTTGTTTTCACCAAACTGCTTATAGCAGTGGTGTCAAACTCGAGGCTCGAGGGCCATAATGTGGCTGTATGGGTTTTTACCTTTAGTAATATATTCATTTTACATCATAAATTCATTTTTAATGTGAAACTTTATATCGGCCCATATCAACACAGACACTTTTATTTTGAAATTCTTCAAAACAGTTGCTTTTTCCCCTACTGGCCAGACTCCAGGACATTTGAGTTTGGGACCATTTCATTGATTAATGTTACCTCAATACTACTTATACTAATACTTCAATCGAATTTGGATGTTTGTATAATGCCAATCAATCACTGAATTAACACCATGGGTGGGAACAGTAGGTTCCAGAAGTCACATTTGACTGTATATATGTTAATATGGAAATAGAGATTCACGATTTCACCGTAAAAAAATATATATAGTTTGCGCTCTGGTGCAAACCTTATTCTTTTTCAAATAAAATGTTGTTTTTCTCCAATATGTATTTTTCACGGACCATCTGATCTCATCACATCAGACTCATGACTTCATCTGCAGCCTCCTTCAACTATACAATACAGATATTCAGAATAAAGCAATGAGATGAAAACAATGAGGTTTTCATGCTGGTTTTCAAGATTGTTTTTGTCTTATCTGAAGGAGTAAACAGTATATGGTTGGTATGAGATTTATAGATAGATAGATAGATAGATAGATAGACATTGTAACAATGTGTCAAATATAACATTTAATGTGTCAAATATAAAGATACATCATTTTTGAAACAATACATTTCAATAACAAAGACTACTTTAACAATGTCAATCATTTTTGCTTTGTTGTTCACACCGGCAGTTTATTTTAAACCTGCTTTCGGTGAATGGTCTCCAGGTGTCTCTTCAGTGTATTAGGTTTCATGCTGTCCCCTCCCACAACACAGAGAGGTCATTCTTCATCTCCTATATCATTCACCGTGAATCCAAGACTGAGATATGAGTCGTCGTATTTTTTCGTCTTGGGTTTTGGTCGTCGTGAATCACTGTTCACTTCAGCTGACATTGGCTTGTTGTTACCAGTGTAGATTTTGTTGTGCTACATCACTAAAATGAATTCCGCATGCTAAACTTTAGTCAGGACTTAAAAAAAAAGAAAAAGAAACAGAGCTTGCGCCCCTCCTGGAAAGTCTCCACAACCCACACAACACCAGCGCTGAATTAAAGTACCTGCATCCTTACAGCATCGTGCTACCGCTGTGTCTTTAGAGACTAGACACCAAACAGTAATACACCTGAAGGTTACCAGAAGAATGGGCATCATGATTGTCACATGTCATGTCAGTCCATTCAGGAGTTGTACAGACTTTCCAGTCTGGAACAAAGTGCTGGTCTGACTGATGGAGCATTTTGTTCCAGTTTGACTTTCATTTCAAATTATCTAACGAGGCAAATTCTGTTATGCGTGTTAACATCAAAGCAGCAGTGCACCCCAGAGATGATGTAGGAAAAGTCAACAGTGCCTGTGAGATCCATGAAGTCTTCTGTTTCCATGAGGCTGCAGACTGAAAAGCTTTTGTTTCCTCTTATGAACGCAATCAGCGTCACACAAAACTTTGACAAGATGAGAATGTGACAACTATTACACCTCCTTTGAGAAAACCACACACACACACACACACTGACACCACCTGCCTCTCACCAACCCCCTCAATAAGCAGAATAACATTGCTGTTAATCCACTTGCCTCAGCTTGTGGTGTATGAGCAGTAACAGTGCTGCCACTGCAGAGCTCAGCTGTTCCCTCAGGGCTTCCCTCAAGCCAACAGCACAGAATGGTCTTCATGTCCGTCTCAGTCCCTGCTTTACTTGTGTTGTTTTTTTTGTTTTTTTTTTGTCAGGCACACACAGGAGACGCGCAGTAACGGAAAGTGCATTCACTGCAGTTTCGCTGTTTTTGATATATAGTTTGACACACTTCCACTTAAAGCTGCAGTGCATAACTTTTGTCACTGACGATGTTACTGTTCTGCCCTTTGTTTGGTCTTTGTGAATAGAAACTATGAATATGTATGCTGCATCTGTCATATCAGACCCGACTGAGGGAACGTTTGTGTGTATACAGCTGCAGTGCAGGGGCGGGTGGGGACAAGAAGCATTGAATGAACTGCTGAACGACTGACATAGCTGACATAGGACCATAGGTGGGGTCACACCCTGGACAGATGACCAATTTTTGAGGAGCAAAGTTCAATTATTAGCACAATGTTGCTGTTGCTTCTGTGTGTCTTGACAAAAAAACAAATCACTTCCTGTGTGCAGCCCTATAAAGTCGCTGGGCGACATGTATGTATACCGAGACACACCGAGGGAGAGAGTGGTGGAGAGCTGAGAGGCTTGATCTGCATTGTGCAGTCTTGTATAAAGTACTTGAAAGCAAGTATCACCTTTTTAGAATATGACTTGAGTAAACGTCTTAAAGCACCTGACATTTACTGTACTTAAGTATCAAAAGTCATTTTCTGATATAAAATGAACTTAAGTATAAGAAGTAAAATTAAAAGTATTTAAACAAAGTGAGCTATTACAATTTTGAATATGACATTTATTGTGGCTTCTTAAAGCCATTTCAGTCAGAAAACTGGCATTTCTTATGTTTGAGACTATGTTTTCTTATTGCAGCAGGGACAGGAATTGTTGCAGTTTAAATAAACTGACATGTGCATGCAATGCCTTTTCACATCCATTGATAAATAACGTCTGAAAAGGACGAGCTGTATCTCTTGCAATACTGTGGAAAACATGACCAATCATTTCATTCAGACTCCGGGGAATGCATCTGTCAATTACCTGTCTGTGCACCTCAGTAAGGAGAGGTGTGCACTGCTGGGGCACAGATGATAGGTAAAGGTTATCGAGCAGATCACTGAAAAAGGTAGCAGGGAACATGCAGCCAAAATTCACAATTCTACTCGATAACGACTGCCAGTGTTATGATGGTGGAGCTTTGATGAGAAGGCTGAGAGGAGAGGATGCGTTTCATGTAACATGTAAGCGTGCGGCAGCAGTGAACCCTTGTTTTAAAATTAGCACATCCATTTCATACGTTCTGCTTCTATGATCCAAAAGGGCCACACTGTAGTTTTCTATCTTATAAATTAAACCAGTGCTTCCCAAAATCCCAACACTAATTTAAATAACCATTTCAGGCCCCAACAGGTCAAATTATCTCATCATTCACAGTCAAGGCAAAGTGCAAAAAATGAATTCATATTTGTGCATCAGAATAATTACTCATCCTTCGTCCCTGCTGCATTAATCATCTCCTGACCGCTCAGATTTATCTGGTGACCCTTCGGATGGAGGGAATTTACTGCAGAGAATGGACTCTGATATTGTGGGTCCATTTTGCAGATCGTGCTAACTTTTAGATTTATGACTTTTACCTAGTGAAGTGCTTCCTCCTCAGCTGTTGTGTGGATTTAATTTGTGAGCGCAGAGTGACAACCTACACCATGTTTCCTGTTTGTGTGTGTGTGTGTGTGTGTGTGTGTTGTCCTGCTGTGTGGTCACTCAATCCTGCAGCACAACAAATCATTCTGTGCTTGATTTGTGTTTGTTTATTTCCACCACTCCCTGCCAGCTCCCTAAATGCCTCTGACTATTTTCTGATGGTGTGGTTCCTGTCAATGGCGGTTTCTGATTTCCTTTCCCTCTCATCCTGGGGCGACTCACAAAAAGTATGGGACTTATATGAGGGCTGTTTTGGCCACCGTGTCCTCTGGAGGACCATCAGGGGAGACCCAGGATCAAGGAGGTAATTGAATTTGAGGTTTCAGCTAATGATTTTCTCAACAGCGGGATGTTTCCCCCTGTTCTCCTGGCTCACAGTGTCATGCATGGCCTGCGCCGAGTGTTGCTCAGGCAAGCCCTAAATCATCCAATAATGGCTTTGGAGAAGCTAAGTGCCTCTTACGCTCTTAAAGCAGGCGTGATTTAATAGTGCTTGTTAATCTGACATCATATACAAAGCTTTTCATTTTGTGTGTAGTCTTATAGGCTTCACTGAACAGATGTTCCACTGGATTCATTGCCCTCGGATAAGAGTTTCCTTGTTAAAACCCAATTAGGCGCCAATTGATTTCAATAGTGTCAGAATACTATACCTTAACATATGAGTTGATCATTAGGTTATTTAGGTTACTGTGCCCTTAACTAATGGAGACATTTGAATTGTTCGAATTATGTAAGAAATGAATTATATTTAAAATGACAATGATATGTCGTCAGAGATTAAGGAGCCATGTTAAATTAAAACACTTCACTGTTTATTCACATGATAAATTTTCATTTGCAGGCTGCAAACAGTGTTTGGTGTCTTGGTCTGTTGCACCACCCGCCGCCAACCAATCAGATCGTAGTTACTTCAGCACATGGGATGGCAGCAGAGTGAGCATAGAGCAGCAGCTAGCTACTTAGCATCAGAAATACTGAATATACTGGATATTTAATGCATATAACGTTTTTTAGCATCCGTTCATTTCACCTTGTCTTGTGTTGCTGACACACTAAAATTAAACAAACAGGTTGAATGCAACGTTTTCATTTGGAATAGCGGTAGCAAATTTTACAAAGTTATCTTCATTGATAGTACCACCTTAAAATACCACTCTTAGTCTTAGACAAGAAGTAGAAACCATCGCCCATAAAGGGGTGGATCTAAGTGCAGGAGGACCAGCATGTCAACGTGCATGACATCCAGTGTCAGTTGCACCATTGCCACAACTTGCTTTGTCGTCCATGCGTCTTTATAACAATCTTTATGACATCTTTCTGTAGTGAAAACAAACCTGATCATAACTCCTCAGGAAAATGTCTAATGATGTTGTAAAGCAGGTGAAAAGTCGTCTCATTTTTAAAAAGCTACATACAAATAGACTTATTTTTGATGGCCCTTCAAAAGAAAAAAAAAAGAAAGTAGGTTTCAGGTATTTCCACAAGACCACAACCATTTGTATATAGTTTATATTCAGATACTGACATCTGATCCTCAAGCTCCAATGTCACGTTTTTTTCTTTAGGCTTCTCACTTTAAGGGTCGCAGTGGATCATCTGCTTCTGTTACACCAGCTGTCCTCATGTCCTTCTTCACAACATCATGAACCTTCTCTGTGGTCTTCCTCTTCTCGTCCTCCTTGCCCAGCAGCTCCATCTTCACCATCCTTTGTCCAGAATAATACCCATCTCTCCCCTGCACATGACCAAACCATCTCAACCTTGACAACCTTACTTTCAGCTGGAGCTGTCCCTCGAATCCACTTATTTCTAATCCTGTCCATCCTGGTCACTTCCAACAAATATCTCAGCTTATAGACCTTCCCTTTCACTTTTGCTGCTATCCGATGAGGTCACATTTGTAATTAGATTAAATGTCCGTAAGCCTATACTGACATTAAGGTGTATAACAATCACCCTTTAAAGTGTGAATGTAAACTCCCCTATGTTGTATTTTGCACCGACAAACCCGACAGCTTTGAAGTTTCACTTCAATTTAAAACCTGGCAGCTTCAAGGCCGACGGCTGGTCTCCATTTGTAGTTCAGTCAGAAACAGAACTCTCTCTGGACCCCTTGTCTCCTCATCTTCATTGTTATCCTTTTATCCTTTTTCTGTTGAACTACATAATCTCCATCTCACTTTTTTGTCTGTGCTCTATTACCCAGCCATCATCAGTCATCTGCCCTCTATTAAGCTCTTCTTATATTTATTTCTCTTCCCGGCTCAGAAGGCGCTCTTATCACAAAATGAGTGGGTTATCATAATTGTTCTGCCTGTCCCACCCTGGCTCTCCCACACACACACACACACACACATGCGGTAATTGTCCCTGGTGCTGATCTCAAACCTGTTAAAGTGTGACATCTTGCCGCTGCCCTTCAGCTGCTCAGACTCACTGCTAATGGCCACCAGGTTTTTCCTTCATTAGTTAATTATGTTTTTTGATCATGTCCAGAGCTCTGAGCTGTTAGCTGAATGGCTTTTCGCTAATGGTAAGTGATCCCTTCTGTATTCAGACTGACCTGTCGCATTGTCACGTCATACCATCCATTTGGAGAGAATGTGCTCTTCATTCAGCTCTAAAGATGGGCTGGTGTTTGTTTGGGTGAACTCTGGAGAACCTCTCTCCTGCCTGTAACCCAGTGAGACGATCATTATGTGTCCATGCACAGTGAAGTCAAGCTGCAGTCTGTGCTATTTAAGGACTGCTTGTCCCAGTATACAAGCACAAGCAGGGAATCGATTTGTCCCCTTTCAGCTACGTCAGTATTAGGCGTTTTCTAGTTGAATTCTCGTGACCATTCCATGTCTTTCTACCAAACTTTTACTTCAACATATTTCATTCTTAAAGCTGAAATTCTGTCTCCTCGTCGGTCCAAAGATGCATGGATTTTGCAAAGGTTCTCTTGATGTTGTCTTCTTCTGTGTGTCAGATCCTTCAGTTACTTCCAGGTCGGATCCGCAGGGGCTGTGGAACATGTGCCTCAGCTGGGATTGGCTCCAGTGGCCCCAATGACTCTCATGTGGAGGTTAAAGCAGTAGACAATGAATGAATTCATTCAGTCTACTAACAGGTTCACATGTATTTTAAAAGTCTGATTGTAATTGGATTTTGTGATTGGATATTTCTTTGTATTGCAACCAGTTATGATATCCGCCCAATAAGAATCTGAACTCCTGTCCTGAAGCCTCAAGATTCAAGATTAGGTTGGCCTTGTATTAATGTTTTGCAGAAGATCAAAGGTATATTTTGGCTGATACAAGCTGTCAATCACACTGGTGTCCACTCATATGCGCCTGTGATTTATCTAAGTGGCAGCTGGTGATAAAAAATGGTTGGGGGGGGGCATATTTTAATGAAAGAAGAAAAAAAAGCGCTACACGAATCAAAAGAAAAAACAGCTGATGCTGAGAGACACACACACACTGAGAGACATCATACTATGACTGTAAAAGACTAAGATTGAACGTTTTAAACTACATTTGAATGTAGATTACACATATTATTTTAGACGATTCCTTTCTTTCTCTTCGTTGTGTAAGACTGGTGGGTCGGTGCCCTATAGCGCCCTCTAAGGACGGGCCACCATTGGCTTTATCGTCAATTTTCCTCTGAAACAGAACATCGTCATTTACAAAAACTACATAATTTGGCATTTAAGAGGAACATCCAAAACTGAGACTAATTCCTCAGGAAAAGGTTTACTGAATAAATTGGAATTAGACTCATTTTCCCATAGACCACCTTCCATTGTGAGTTTGTTTTGGCAGCCAGCAAAGTTACCCACCGGTGACTATTCAATATATTTGAAGTCCTCTTTGGCTTCAGGAGAAGATTTGAAGACTACAATTACTTCTGTTGGTGCTTTTCCAACCACTTCTGGAACGGCTCGAGCCGCACCGCATAGTGGAAAAATGCCACATGTGTCAGAGGCCAGTGACAGTAAAGCCTCTATCAGGGATAATGGTAGCTCCTACCTGTCTACATATAATCATAATTTTACTGGTCATTATCGTTATAATTTTCCTGTCAGCCGGTAAGTCCAGTTGTCCTGTCATGACAGTGAATGTGATTACAAATTCCCTGGGAACACCTGGAAGAGCGACACACCATCACATATACGGACAGACGTTGTCAGGCTTTGACCTAACCTGCTGAGATTTGATCGATTTGTCTCATCTCGTCATCCACATCTTTTTGTTCTGTCACAGTCAATTTAAATGTCTTTGTTCAACTCGGGCATGAGTCACTACATGTCTACTGTTGATCCAGTGCAGCTAATAATGAACAACAATGACGAAAGGTGTCAAATGATTGACTACTCTTGAATTTGGGCTGATAACCCACTCATCTACATAGATGTTTAGTGTTTTTGGATCCTATAGCATTTTTGCTTTTACCGATATCCAAGCTAGTGAATCTGAATGGGTGCCAAATAACCACTCCCACTTTTTTGGCATTGTACTGTTGGGGGCCCCTAGCATAGTCACCCCATGCCTAAAGGGTGGAGCTAGACACACAAGTCCTTAACTGCATGGTGCACGGGAACACAAAGAAAACAATTTTAATTTTAAACTACAGAGGGAGAATTCTAGGCTTGGTGAAATTATTAGTGCACTGTACTGTGTTTCAGTCGATGTCACACTGTAACTGTACTGAAATGTACTGCACTGCATGGTGCAAACGCAGCTTTAATCCACTATTCTCAGGATGTCCCCTCTCTGCTCAGGTGCCACAGGCAATTAGCCTTCTTTACCCACACTGTTACTTATATTTAACCATGCTAGCTGACAATGCCGTTCAGGCAACTCATCCCCTGACTGAACACCAAAAGACATCTATTTGGTATGCACAGCTCTTTACACATACATGCAGAGCAGTAAATGCTTCCCATATGGCAGCATCCACACATTTGTCAGGCCATCTGCGTTGCTTTAAAAACAAAACGTTTGTGGTGAGTCTGCCGCCAGTCGAAGGGAGATTATGGAAATATATTGAGATTCATAACAATTTTTTTTTTTCTGGAGAGAGCTACATGTGTTGAGATTGTGAAATGAATATGGTGCCGTCACGTCACAAGTCAAGGGTTTGTCAGTTATACTTCACAGAAAAGTGTAAAGCTCTCTCAGCGTAGCCTTAAACAATTCATCGTCTTACAATTTATCACAGCAGGAATAGTGTTTTTCATGCGTGAGACAACGTCAGCGCATGAGCATAGCTGCAGGTTTCATAATAACACTGATCCAATTTTACTTGCCGAAGGAAATAACATAATGAAATTACTTTTTTTTTAAATGTTCTGGAGCTATATTGGCTCATGTTCATGTAACAAAGAGTTCCTATTCCCTGTTTGTACTATAGCATTCTTTGTGTTGCCATTGTCGTGAGACAGAGTGGGTATATTTTTTTAGCATGATTAGATGTTGATGATGTCAGATCATGTTTAACTGACATGTCCTGATATGCTCATTGAAAACATATGCTCCTTTGTTGTTTAAGAACATTGAGTCACATTTACATTAAACTGCAAAATGTTTTTGATGATGCTTTTTAGTTGTATAGAAATTAGGGTTAGACAGCAAAATGAAAAATCCCAACTTAAGAACATTCCCACAGCAAAGGGTTTATTTTAACCATAACTGCACTTCCAAGCAGTAACCATTTGTGTTTCATAGTAAACATGTTGACAAAGGTCCCCCGATATTAGGAAATTAGTAACTTTTAGTTTAAATCACAAGGTATTTCTTGACTTTGATTAAAATCAAACTTAACACCAAAAAAGGCTAAAACAATCTAAGACAGGAGAAGATAAAAAGCAAACAAATCCTTCATTTAACGCAAAGAGAGATGAAACATGAAGAGGGACCACAGCGAGGCAGGAAAACTGATGGATCACTGATGAAACTTGTTAGATATGGGTGAATCACAGCGGAACAGAGACAGGAAGTAAAACTAAACAAGGTGCACACACAAGGGAAAACTACACAATAAAGCAAGGAAGTAGGAAAACAGGAAATGCAAGGCAGGGGTGAATCTAACCAAAGTGGTGTTGCTTCATAAAGTACATTTACTGTAAAAGAAAAATAAAATAAAACGTGCAGGGAAAAACTCAAATTTCACACTAAAGGCTTATCATTAAAAGCAAACTGCAGTAGTTAGGACCATGTTAGGACCATGGTGAATAAATGATGATGCACATGAAGCATGTGACCTAAATGTCCACTGAAGAGATGAAGGCTGGGTCAGTGTGAAGTGAAGAGCAGACATTTTCCATGAAACATTGTTTTAAATATATCATGTCAGTTACGCTAACAGGACCAACTCGGGGGAAACTGAGGTTGATAAGCAAAAATACTACCCCTATTCTAGTAATACAAAGCTAAATGCAAATCTGTGACGTATTCCTTTAAGTCAGGGGTTTCAAACATGCGGCCCGGGGGCCAGAACCGGCCCGCCAGAGGGTCCAATTGGCCCACAGGAAGAATTTGTTAAAATTTCACGCTAATCTAAATGTAATGTCAAATGCTCCAGATACCTGTGACCAAATGTTTGTGCCTTTATAGATCCAGTGTGCTGTGTAAATAGTAAATTTAGGCATATTGATATTGTTGAAATTGCACTTATATTTCTCAAGAAATTTCATGTTTTGTAAAATTATCCTTCATTAAATGTAAAACAAAGGAGAAAAAACAAAGGGGTTCTTGTTGTTTATAGGTTATTATTCTATTATTTTACTATTTTTACTGGTCCGGCCCCCTTGAGATCAAATTGTGCTGTATGTGGCCCCTGAACAAAAATGAGTTTGACACCCCTGCTTTAAGTGAAGGTCAAGTTTCAAATGTAACTAAAATGAGTTTTCTGCAGGGATTTAAAGGAAACCATTGATTTAACTCGCCACATTTTCATCGCGCAGGGAGTTCCAGAGTCTCTGGGCTCTTATTTATTTTTATACATTTTACATGAAAACTCCACCCGTTGCATTATTTAGCCGTGTAGGAGAAAGCGGGAAGACCTTTCAGTCAAGTGTGCACCTTGTTTTTGAATCTTTACATAACTGGAAACTTACATGATAAGCCACATTGCATGGCTCTTCTTCACTGCATAGTCTGAAAAAAGCAAACATAGTGCTTTCATTCAGAGATAAAACGCTGCAATGACTTCACTGCTGCTCTAACCCAGAAATCCATTAAAGTAATGGAACACTCTGGTGAAAAACAACAAGCCATTTAAAGGGGTTCGAGCCCTCGTCCCTCACAGCATCAAGACAACGCGGGGATGTGCCAACTTCCGATACTACACCGGGTCTCTCGGGGCATTTATTGCTTAAGTACAGTTGATCACTGTAAAATGGCTCAGCTGTGAGTTCAACTCCATTCTGCCATGTTGTTTCATGTGAAGAGACCAAGAGTGGGAGGAATGACATTCAAAAAGAAATGCATAGCAACAGACTCTTGCTCTGCTGTTCTTTCTCTCTGTCTTAAGAACATTTACACACACAAACACACCCCCTGCACAGATATGGCACACGCGTAACCTCCCCTTCTCCAACCCCCACGAAACACAAGTCACTGTAGAATAATAATGGCCCCATTTAAAGGATTACATCCTGAGGAAAATCATGTAAATGGCATCACACAACAGGAATTAGCCTCAGTTTGTGAATCAGCAGCAGCAGCTGCACTCACAAAGGTCACAAGCTCAGTCTGGAAACTGATCATGTGTGTGTGTGTGTGTGTTTGTGTGTGTGTGAGGCCATTTTAGAGTCCCTGTGGCATCATATGTGATCACACCTCTCCGTCAGATCACCCAAAAATCAAACAAAAAAGCTTCATGAACACACAGCAGTATCCGTTTCCTTCCACTGAGATGCAGGATTGTGTATGTGTGCGTACATGTGCAGCAGTGTGTAGCAGTGTATAGTGTGTGATGTGCCTGTTGAAACCCTGCAATTCTACTTCAGGCCATCCCACACACAGTGGGAGAGGAGCAGAAATGTGTCACCCTTTAATTACAGCTTTTCAGGTCCTTGTGAATTTTTGTGTGCATCTGTAGGTAAGAGAGTCCCACTTTGGATTTCAAGAACACACCTCCAGCAATTAGCACATCAGGGACTTGAACAGCAGTGTCTGGATGTGCATGTGTGGAATGTGTTGTACTGTGGATTTTATTTAAAGCTGCAGTGTGTAACCTTTGGGGATTTTTGTGGTTGATGTTGTACTTCCTGTCCAGGGTGCACCGCGTATTTCACCCTATGTCAGCTGGGATTGGCACCAGCGCCCCCCGCAACCCTCATGTGAAGGGTAAAGCGGCAGAAGATGGATGGATGCTATTGTTTGGTCTTTGTGAACAGAAACAATGGAAACGTGTCCTTCATCAGTGCTATTGCTCTGTCAAGCAATACTATCAGACCTGACCGAGGGAGTGGTTGTGCGTATACAGCTCCAAAGCAGATTGGTCGGTATTATAAATAATAATAATAATACATCACATTTATATAGCGCTTTTCTCGACACTCATCAACTTGTTGAACGACATGAACCCAGCTGAGTCTGCCCCATAATTTGGGGCTCTGCAGACATGTCTGGCATGGACGCCATTTTGGCCAATGCTTCTTGAAAGTGGGAGGTGACTGCTCCCTTTCTAGACTCATACTCAGTCTCATGCAGTGGGGAATTAGCCAGGCTACACCAGGACCTTTAGGGTTTTTGGATTGTATAGCATTTTACGTTTCTGTTTTTACCGATATCTGATCTAGTGATTTTGACCTGTATCAGACCAATGCTGATACTGAATATCCTATCGGCTCATTCCTAAAGCGTGGCAAAACATCAAGTAAGATTGAGATGTAGTCTGGTGATAGCAGGCTCATTTTCAGGTACTCTTTTTACACTCCTGTGACCATCATGTTCAAGCCGCCTGGATTTACTTTGATTTTATGGCTGTAGAATTGTCAAAAAATGTTCAGTGAGTGAGTTCTTCTGCTCCTTTTTCCAAGATAGCTTTCACCTTCGATATCTGGCAGTTATTTTGGAATTACAGTGTTGAGAAGCGATTGGATGTGATTGGTGACAGTTGTTCCGTGGAAGTCCCTTAATGACAAGTATTTAGGCGCAAAGGTCTATTTCTCTGCTTTCCAGTGTCCATCCATCCGTCTTCTACCACTTTATCCTTTATCCTCCACATGAGGGTCGCGGGGGGGGTTGCTGTGCCAATCTCAGCTGACACTGGGCGGTGTAGCGGGGTCACACCCTGGACAGGTCACCAGTCCATAGTTTTTTTTTCTAGATATCGCAAACGGGTTAGGAGTTACTGTAATGAAAAGTGCACATGCAAAACAGTAACAGAAGGGTTAACCCGTTTGCAGCCGTCTCACTTTAGTAGCACGTTGTTGCTGTTGTCTCCCTCTGTCTTCATATCAATCACTTCCTGGGTGCAGCGCAGGAATGTTGCCAGGCAATACGAGAGCTCAGCATTGTGTAAAGTTATTTGACAATGGTTTTAATTGATTGATTTAGAGAGATTTAGGCATATTATTATTATTATTATTATAATTATTGTCGCTGTATCTTTGGGTTCTACAGCTTCATGTAAATAACATCTTTCCAACGATTGATGACAACACCACATGGGAAATGCAGATGGCCGTCTGAAATTGAAAAGTGTGTTTATATTATATCAACACTACTGTCTCTGATGAACTGCAGAGCCTCATTCCTATAGAGTTAACCCCCTTGCAATTAATTTCTTGATAGTCCTGATCCAAGTAAGCTGCAGTAAGAATTTAATCCTCATAACTGGATTATGGAGGTGATTGGCGCCACAAGAGAGCGATTGGTTATTGAAATGAAGGGTTTACTTAACTCTGGGTTTGATGGCGTATCGATGGCCAATCAGGACCAATCGGGTAATGACCAGCTGTGTTGTTGAAATCAGAATCTGAGAGGAAAACGATGAGTTTCCTCTAACAGGAGATGAGCTCTGCAGGCTATTGTTGTGAGTGTGTAGAATACTTCAGGTTGCCTATAATGATTGTCTTCAGATGTTATTGCTCAAGAAACCCCACTGCAACAGTGCAAGTGGCTTATTCTGAGCATATTGGCTGTTGTTGTGTCCTTGATAATGATTTTGCACGCAGACCTCAGAGAGCTATTGAACGCCCACACACACACACACACACACCTCGCTGTCTGTGCACGTTAGGATTAAGAAACAAGATGGCAGAATGACGAACTTGTATGAAAGACTGCATTAAAAAAAAAAAAATAATCCACTCCTTCTTCTGGGTAAGAGATAATCTGACAGACATCTCTTATATGTCGTATTGATTTGTAGAACTGAAGTAGATGTGGTTCAGTGTGTCCCAGATTTTTATTTGCGAGTGAAGGTGCTATTTTATTTGTAACAAAACTAAAAAACCTTTTTCACTTTATTACAAATAATATCGGCTTTGCTTGGGCCAATATTCGATGTCACGTACATTTTCCCTGTGCCCAATTTCAGAGCTAGTTTAGTCTCTTCTGAAGTTTTCATTTGCTGCAGATCCAGATAAATATGATTTAGTCATTAGCCATATCGGGGATCTTGGTGTGTTTGCCGATTATCTGATAATACATATTAATATGTATTGTGTGTGCATCACCTAGATATCGCTGAAGAAAACACCCTGCATTTATTCTGTAAAGCTTTACTGTGAAATCTGATGTATAGATGCATCGACCGTCGACTAAATAATAGCCCGACTGTTGTTGTTTTGCTGCTCTCATACCCTGCGTTTATTTTTATACATTAGCAGCCATACATGTGGAAACATTGGTACATTGTGTTTTATGTAATCTTTTATTTGTCTCTTCTCTTCTCTGTTTGGGTCTGGAAATAAGCTGAGCTGATATTCAGTAGCACATCTTTTACTCACACACACAGATAAACTAAGTAGTTCCTGTTGTTTGACTGCCACACTGTTATTATTGTGGTTTCCATTTAATTACATGGGTGTATATTTGAGAGACTTGGGCGCAGGTTAGTGGACTCCATGACAACAGACTCCTGTGCCATTATCCTGTAAAGAAGGTTACTGTGTTCTAATATCACCATCGCTGCTGCTGTGATGGATGTCTTGCGAGCTGCGGGAAGACGTTTTCAGATGTTAGAGCATTTGCTCATGTATAGAGGAGAAGACAGATGTGAGCAGTTTGACACTGTGATGTAAGTCTGTACTTTAAATCCTAAAAATCTATCATACATGTGTGAGAATTGTACTTCCTCAGCCTTTTCCCTGAGCTGACAGACTCCCGGGTAATGAAGAGACCCCTCCCTAGACTCAAGTCTCAGTTGATGATTTCTTTATGACCTTGGTTGTCATGCCAACTGCCGCTGGGAACTGGGCCAGGTGCATTCTACAGCTATGCTAGAGACAGAACATGATCAATTGTGTTTAGCATGTGACCTGCCTAATACTACCTTGAGACCTGAGGAGACGTTCCTTCACTGCTGATGGAGGAGAAGCGACAGACCACAAACACACAAGGTGTGTGTGCATTTCTGTGTACGTGTGTGAGTCCATGATGGTTTATTATTAATCAGTGATAACTGTGAGTTCAGCAGGGGAGCGGGGAAAGGCCAAGAGTTGACATTTTGTGCTGTTTTGAGTCCAGTAGGGAGTCGCGCACACACGCACACACCAGCGTTAGTGGAGCAGTAGGTTACTATTTCTGTCCTGTCCACACTGCTTTGTTGTGTCACGGTAAAAGCTCATTTAAAGCGATAGCTCGGGTTTTGTTGAAGTGCGCTGTCGCAGCGGAGGACCAAGAGTGAGACACGGACTCTTCCCTGTTCCATTTAAAGTTGGAACTGAAGAGAGGACGGAGTTTTAACGAGTTCAGGCTTCCAAGACGGCAATACAGCTTACTGCAATTTCCATATCGCAGGAGAAATGTCATTTTAGATGAATTGTAATAATTAATAATTACACATCTTATTCTACAGACCGAAGAGAACAGCTTCGTTTCTCACAGAGCTGCACAACTCACACATTAATCCTTTTAAATGTGTTTTTTTGGGGGGGAAAACTGGTGGAGGTGAAGAGAATGATTCCAGATCTTCTGTTGTCCCGTAAAAATTGATTATATCAGATGATTAGTGAGGACTGACGTGATCCAACAAATTAGTCTCACACAGCACCACTGGGAGCCGGGCATGAAGGACTGCAGCATCACTTGATAGGTATCAGTGTTACCAATCTCACATCAGAACGTATTATTTTAAAAAGCGCTTTGCATTTATTTCTTAAAAAAAATAATCTGATCAATGTTTTCTTACGTACATCCAATTAAATACAAATGGTAATGGAAAAAAGAAAATCACAATTCACAAACTTTAGTCTTTTATTTCCTTCTCTGTCCCAGTGATCCAATACTGTCTCTGTAATAATAATAATAATAATAATAATAATAACAATAGTGATGATAACAACACACAGGTTCCACTGCATTGAGGTTTGAAAGATCAGTGATGTGCGGTCAGGGTTTACTTGTCATCATGACAAGTAAAATACTAACAATGATAAAAGAAAATCAACGTGTTCACTTGACTGTTCTATAAGTCTGTTTTCTGTATGATTTCAACATTTCTATGGTCAAAATCGCTGAATTTATGCATTTCCTGTTCAAATCCACGGCAGAGCGATGAGCTGTGACTCCGCTCTGTGCCGCACACACTGACTGAAGCCGGCAGTTGGCACATGCCCATTGCTGCCTGTCTTTATATCGCCAATGTACATGTTTGATTACTCATGTACTACACATGCTGACGTTCCACAGTCCGTCTAATATATTTAATCAATGTGTGTGACCTTGAATTGAAGTGAATTCCCAGTGAAGGTATAAAGGTACAATTTTCAATTTTATTTAAAAAAAAGAAAGACCAGCCACAAAAATAATAATAATATTATATTACTTATATTAATAGATATTCTTTTGTTTTTCTTGCTATGGTATTGTTGAACAGTATGTATAATTAAAAGCTTTTAAAACAAATTGAAATATAAGCTTCTATTTTGGGTTCATATGTACAGTCTTTGCCTCCTCACTGGTACTACTCCACATCACATTTCCAGATGCAGCTACATCTCTGCAGTCCAGTTCAGGTCTGCATCAGTCTCACATTCCAAACATGTGTACTTAATCTTAATCTTTCAATTTTAGCAGCGGTGATTTCTCCCCCAGAGTTCATCTCCCTTTGACTTTTCCTTGTTTTCTTGGAGCACTGAGCTCCACATGTGTAGGTACCAACGAACATCCTCATATAACCTTAAGCGAGTTTCCATGGTTACTGTCTTCTTTTGACTGAAAAAAAGGGAGCATGCTTCGTCGTCACGGACAGTCCGCACGGATTCAAAATGGAGGCGTGTTCACGGTTGTCCACTAACAAAATATTGGCGGATGATGAAATGTGCGTCATACGGACCCCGAATTAACTTCAAGGAAAAAGTGCTAAGTGGAGGTCACACTAAATATGTGACGCTCTTTATATTTAGACATTTACAGGGAGAGAACATGCAGGACACCCTGGCCTACTTTGGGGGAACAAACCAAGGAATCTCTTACCGTGAGGCACCAATACTCCACCCCTAACTGTGTCCTGTTGACATTACACAGGACAGTTCATTAGACGACATCAAAACACAGCCACTCTCTCAGTCTCACGCCGAGCGTCTCTTCTTGACCAAAACAAACAAATTGCATTTCAAATTCTCATTGGCTGACCTTTACAGGATTCACTGCGTCGCATCCTATATTTATGTGCCACTGTTCTCCCATGGAGACACTGCTGTGTGTGAGTGTTTGATGTTTTACAGAGAGGGAGCCCGGGGCCGAAATAAACTACCACTGCTTTATTATTTGGAGCATGTGTTTTTACCACTACACACACACACACACACAGACACAGAGTGAGCAGAAAATATATTGAGTAAAAAGAAAATCTTCAAACCTCCCACTGTACGCGAGTGTTAATATTTCATCAGATGTGCTGAGCCTGGAGAATGTGACAGAGTTGAAAGTGGTAAAGTGCTGCCATTAACGGCGGAAAGCAGTGGATGACATGTCGCTGCCGCGTCTAGTTTTAGCCGTTTCCGGGCCCATTTCGAAGTCCTGAACAGCTACACTGCATCACAGCAGACAAAAGGATGATTAATTACCGTGTGTTAGAATGATAATCACACACAGTGTGTGTTTACGTGAAAATAATTGCCCAAATTAGCCCAGAACCAAGAACCTGTGGAGACGATTAGTCTTCTCTTCCCTTCGACTTGTGCATGTCAGAGCAGAAGAAGTCAGTACATCCATTTTAAATCTCTTCACTCTTTTCTTCGGAGGACAAAATGAATCAAAATAGTCTTAAATCAAGAGTATCGGTTAAGAGGAAAATAATGTCGATGAACGTGAAAGAAAAAAAGATACAATAAAGTCCATTATTGCCAATCAAATAATGTCAATAAATGAGAAATATATAATGTTCATCTTAACACTAAAGCTTGTAAAACGATGATTACAATTTAGTAACTGACGTTCAAAGGTCAAACTCAATTAATGTCGAATTAACACAACTGAGTCATATTTAAATTCCGATAATACGGTTAATAAAACATAATCCTGTTAACTTAAACTCTATATGCACCTTTGTGCATGAACAAAAATCCAGGTCAACCGACAGAGGAATAAAAGGCCATGACAATTATGTAGAAGAAAATCGTATATTATTATGGTGTGGCTGTTCTGTTGTTCTCATAATTAGTGCAAAAAATAGTGAATTGTCATTACTCACACACGTCTGTTGGTCTCCTGTCAGAGCGACGACCTGCGCTTATTCAAACGTCTTCATCTTCGTCAAATATTGTGTTTATTTGTAGCACATGAGTTCCTTTGGATGGTCGAGTGTAAGATGTGATGCTGTTTGAATTTCTCTCAGACCATTTTTCCTCTTGAATTTGGTTTTGAGCACAGGTGCACACCAAAACGGATTAACTCGTCATTACGTCATAATTGAACTAATCATTAACGCTGCAGTTGTGGAACCATTGGCAATTTTTGTAGCTGGTGATGTTATTATTCTGCCTCTCTCTGGTCTTCGTGAAGAGAAACAACGGAACGTTATTTATTTGCTACGGGTGGGTGATTGTTTTTTTTTTTATTGTTTTAATTTATTTTATTCTTTTTGTGTGTTTTATTGCCCTAAGTGAGTGTGTATGTATTTTATTTATTATTCTGTAACCTATTCACTGTGGTTGTTTTAAAGTGCTATGGAACTGGATTGGCTTTTTCATAGAAAACAGATTAGGTCAGTCGCAGACT
Source organism: Solea senegalensis (assembly GCF_019176455.1). Classification (NCBI taxonomy): domain Eukaryota; kingdom Metazoa; phylum Chordata; class Actinopteri; order Pleuronectiformes; family Soleidae; genus Solea; species Solea senegalensis. Next base: position 23,675,643 of record NC_058031.1, read on the forward strand.
ACAGTTATTAGCAATAGCTCTCAGTAAGTATGCTATGCACAGTGCAGTCTACTAGCTTTAAAGGACTACTTCACCAATTTGCATTTAAACAAAGAAAAGAATGAAGATATTTCTCGACTCAGGGGAAACTGACGTTGGGAAGCACCATTTTTCAAAAATACTACCCCTATTCTAGTAATACAAAGCTAAATGCAAATCGGTGAAGTATTCCTTTAAGCTACTCAGGATACTCGTTATTATATGATTATATAATGAGTGCCTTCCTAATCGCAAGTTGAAAGTGGGAGTGAGGTCCCGATCCAGAGCAAAACAAAGCTAAAACAATACATACCAGCAGAGGGCAGCGTCTGTGCGGATAAAAACACCGTCACACACTTCTCGTAGCTTGTTGAGTTTGATCGGCTGGGATTACCACTGGATTCATCTTTGTTTATTAGGATGCTGCATTTATTTTATTACTATTACATTCTCAATGAATTGCAATGATTAATGCGTTATACACTGTATATTTGTGTTTTACAAGGTGAAAGTGTAGAAACAGAGGCAGTGATGTGATGGTAACGATAATTACTGCTGGCATTCTATACAAGGATAATAGATTTAAAGTTGCCTTTGCGTTATTTCTGCTGTCGTGGAGGCCATATTGTTCATTGTGATTGGTATTGCTCTCACTGTGAAGAGTTAATAGAGCCTCTGTCAGGCTCCATGCTTCAGCTGAGCACCTCCTCTCGTGTCAGCTTTTACATAAATAAGAGCCTTTTTTTTCTCCTCTTTTCTCTCCATCACTCCCTCTCTTTCTCTTTCTCTCATGCACACCCACACAGAGCCTGTCAGAGGCACATGAGGATGGGAGGAGGAAGGAGGGAGGCGGGTGAAGCATGACACGTGAAAAAGAAAACGCACTGCTCTTAAAAATGCATCTACAGCCCCGTGTTTCTCTATACACCGTCGCTCTGTTTCTCTCCTGAATGGAGCCGTTTCTCTTTGTTCTCTGAAATAGCCGGCATGTCGTGAGATCTTCTGTCCTCCGCCACCGACGTGTCGATTAATCTCAGTTAATTTATGTGCAAATTGAGATGCCACTAATCTAAGTGGATCTTCGGAGAGGACAAGCAAATTATGGGGGGGAAAAAAAAGAAAAGAAAAAAGAAGTGAATTCAGATTTAATGATGATTTATGATTTGTAAGACATGACGTACATGACACAACTCTGAGATATGAAAAACAAAACACGGAGTGGAAGATTCAGCAACGCACACAATATGTGACTTGTCTCTCTCACACACTCACTGCCTCTGTTTTTCCCCTTAAAATCACAGGTCTCTCACAGTAGTAAAGTGTGTGGTTGAGTACTTCGGACACCAATCAGTTACCATGGCAACTTGCAGAGTTATTCCAACTGACCTCGAGTTGGCTGACTGCTGCCTTGCGGAGGTACAGTCTGGATGAGCTGTGCTCGTGCACGCAGCATTGTACAAGAAACACAATCTACTGTGCATTCCTAATCCAAGCTGACGTTATCACCAAACACGACATTCTTCACCTGGCATTATAATTTCAATCTGTGTTTCATTCCAATCATAAGAATTAGACGCTTAATATAAAAACTATGTAAAAACAATGGACTTAATTCATTACAAGTGTAAAATATTTGCTTACATGAGAATGTGTTCCACTTTCATACACTTTAGGTCACACCTTAATTAAGTAGCAAATATAATCTGAGAAGGGAAATTCCAGATAATTAAGAATTGTCATGTATAATCTTTCTAATAATAATATAATAAAATAATAAAGTGCTGCTCTAACAACACCTTCAGACCTGGCTCTTAGATATAAGTTTAATTAAAATTTCTGAACCATGCATGTATAATTACTGTGGAATTTAAGATTTAGATCCTTTGTTGTTACAGTATCCCAAATACAGAATAAAAACAAATCAACACATAAAGGATGTAAGAATAATAAGAAGAAGTATATGAACAAGGTTTGGTAAACACACACAGCGTTTTTCAACATTTTACAGACAAAACAAGTACTTGATCAATCGAGAAAATAATTGACAGATTAATCGATTATGAAAATAATCATTAGTTGCAGACCTAATAGACAGTACAAACGTGGGACAGCAGACTGTACATGTTGAAAGTCACTGAAGTGGACAAAAAAATTGAAAATGTAAATTTAATGGCACAAGTGTTGCAACTAGGGCGAGTAGTAAACCTGAACCTGAAGTCTAAACCAAGAGAAATATAATAATCATGATGACTAACAAGCTTCCAAGATTCTAAAAATGTACACTGAATACAACAAAAAATTTTTTTACAGTGTATCTACAGACACGGAAGAGCGAATAGGAATTTACTTTGACATTTCATGGTCATTTATATTTATAACAGTCAAAAAAGGTTAAATCAAATGTTTTAATAATGTCAGTAATGTAAGATAATAAAATATGAAAACATTGTGTTCGTTATTTACCACTTATTTTAAGGCAATTTGTGAGACAAAAACAAGTTATAATCTGTAGATTATATATATATTTATAATAAATATTATATTATTATATGTTTTTATAATAATTTAACCAAGGACATAACCTCACACACGCTGTTCATGATGGTTTAACCTTTCCTCCTGAGACAAATGTCACATATTTACATTTCACATATCCAGTTGTCACCTGACCCAGAAATGGGCTCACGTGTCGCTGATGTTAATTAAAATCTCATTGTGTGGGTTAAGGAGCAAATGTTGAATATAAACTGGGTCAAATCTGAGACCGATTACAAGCTGTTAGTAATGATTATAGACTGAGCGGAGGGCAGGGAGTGCAGCCACTCACTCCATCAGGCTCGCTCACTGATTAGTTGCTCCTCGCTCGCTCAGAGTATTGATTTGCTGCAGTTTCTCTGTCCTCGTGGCACATGATTCCCTGTAGCCTATTGTACAGTTACAAACCCCTGATACTGCCACAGCTTTTGCACCTAACCATCACTGAATAATAACCCTTTAGTGAGCTTTTCATTGAAAAGAAACGACACAATGAATAATATTATTGAGTATGTGCCTCCTGTCCTCCTATAGCTATCTATAATGATTTGTAATGTTTAAATATCCAATAATCAGCACACAGTTTTAAAGTTTTAATGTTTATTATTGTTGTAATGTTTGTTGCATTTTTCTATAATGAATTATTATGTTTTTGTTTTTTTTGAGATCACTGCTCTCGTTGTTTTATGTGCAATAAATGACCCAAAACAATTCAAATTAAAGGTAACACTTTATATTAAGGTACACATATTCACCATTAACTAGGTGCTTACCAACATGCATATACAGTAAGTAGCATACTAGCCCTTTATTAGTAATTATTAAGCACATATTAACACCTTATTATCTATTGCTACATGAATTAAGACCATTTATTCACACCATCATTCAGAAACAACAATGCATTAATTTACAGTCAATAAGTGATAATTAGGAGTTAATTGCAGGAAAAATCTTAATTCATGTCATAGTATATCCTAGAATATGTGTACGTTAATATAAAGTGTTACCAAATTAAAATAGATGACTGTAATGCTGTAAAAAGGACATGAAAATGTGTTATCCAGTCATTTCTCCTCGGGACTTATTGATCACTAGCACCAAAAATATCCTACCTGCTGCACCTTTTATTCATGTTTGTGCAATTTAACGTTTGTTATTTCATGTGTTGACCCCAGAAGGACTAGCTGCTGACTGCTGACGCATGAGCTAAAGGAGATCTTTTAAGAAATAACACAATGGATGTAAACTACAGCTCGTGTAGCAGTGTCTCTTCCAAAATTCACTTCCTCTAATGAAAAAATACACAAAATTATAAAGAGTTCCCCACATATATTACCACCTTTTTTTTTTTTTTTACTAAAGCATGAATTACCCAAAACTATGCCTCCTCCAGGAAACAGAAGTTCACAACTTGTGTCTCCTTGTGTTGCTGGGGAAGAACAGAAGAGCATGTTGTGACTTATCAGTCATCTTGGCGAGTGCATACTCCGTCAAAAAGTCACACACACTCATCGGCGGCCTTCTGTACCGGGCGGAATGTGAATTTGGTCAAGACGCAGTGTTGCACTGAAACAGTTTAACACTTGATCTGTGTCTTTGTTCAACAATATACAGAGGAGACTTGCTGTGCATCTTAATAAGAGAGCTGTGAACGGGCCATTAGTCGAAGCACTGATGCACTCAGTGCTGCCGTCATTCCCACAATCTAACAACACTGTGCGTACAATAATTTCACATGATTCATAACAGTTCTACTGAAAATTAATTGGAGAGAGAGAGCATGAGCACCACTTACCATCAACTGGCTACTTGAATGTTAGTTTGTATTTGGAGTTTTTCCAATAAAAAGAAAAATGGCCCTGGATTAAAACAGAAGGGAATGCGTTCGGGCAAACTGTAAAACACAACGACATTAACTAAAAAACAACGACACAATAACAATAACTGAAACACAACAACATTAATGGCAACAGAAAAAGTAGGTACGTGCTGTCGACAAGGATCGTCACTGATTAGACTTTTAACCCGGAAATAAAGCGCCGGTTTCAGTGACATTAGTTTCAAGTTTGATATTCAACTGATATTCGCGCTCCACCTCCAACAGCGGCTCAACGACAGTTTTATTTAACATGTATAGACATAGAAAAGCGTTTGTTTGTACATATTGAAGCAGTTTTAATGACAAACAACTGAACACAGCCTCCTCTAGTCCCGTCGCAGAGAACATGCTGACATTGCATATTTCCTGACTGAACAAAACCTTGCTGATTATAATTGTGGCTACAGCTTGTTGGCATATGAGACACAACATCGCCGTATACATAGAGATACATCAATGTGTTCATAGAGCTACAACACCCAAGCAGCAATAAAGCTACATCATCCATGCGTTCATAGAGATACAACATCCATGTGTGCATAAAGCTAAAACGTTAATTCGTCCATAAAGCTACATCATCCGTGCATCCATAGATGAAATTGTCTTTATCCCTGATAGTTGGTCACAGGGCCAACATAATCTGCTAGGAGACCTGAGATTATGGCTGTCCAGACATTTTCCAGGGATGGCAGAGTAGCAAAAGCAGCAAATTTGCAGCGGGTGGTTGAAAGTTCAGCTTCCTGCAGGTGTGACCCTGCTGCCACGCCTTGCAGGAAGGCTCTGGAGATTCTTCACAGATTCTTCAAGCACTATGATAAAGGCTGGAGGGTGGTTTTGTCCGTCCTGTTTCAGTCGTTACGACTTGCTCCTGTTCTGAATGCTCAGCCATGAACCAGATGAAGGTGCTCAACGCGTTTTAAATGTCAAACCCTTGAGCTCAACTGACGGTGCTAGTAAGTAAGCTTCTAGTGAAACTGAAATACTGAAATTGTCACTGTGTGCAGTTATTGGTTAAAAGCTTCACTGAAGGATCAAGGAAATTACAGCATATGAGCAATCATGATAGTATACACAGCAGATCATTGCCCGCAGAGCAATTTTAAAGTCACAGTTTAGCATTTTAGAAAATGCTTTTTGGATGTTTTGGTGACTTCGTGTGGAGTTTTGTCACAGTGCTAAAAAAAAGGGAATTGTCCAGCATATAACCCAAGTAATAACATAAATTGTCTTCTTCTACATTTGACTTTTGCATGGAATAAACTGTTAAGATTCTGTATATTCTGGAATCTGGTGAAGTCCTGGTGGATGGATATCATTATCGTTAGGCAGAGTGAGCTAAAGGCCCTGGTATACTTCCACACACATGCCGCGCTCGCCGGAGAGAGCGCTACATATGACGGACCCCGGTATACTCGCGCGTCAGGGTCCTGTAGTATCCCACTTCACCATCAGGTGGCGGTACAAGTCTGGACGCCGAGAATATGACGCATTCCTACCAAAGAAGAAGAGAACAATTCTACAGCTCCCTCGGGCATGTCTGGTTCGAGCAGCTCATGAGCTGAAAGGTCCGTTGGGCAGGGGAGTTCGGGTTGTCAGCCGGTTCGTGGGTTGCCAGGTCGAGGTCCGTATGGCTGATCTTCTGTTGTCAAAACGTTTTTTCTGCTTGGTGAGCGGGGCTTATACCCAACATGCTCAACACGCGTGTGGTTCCAAAATCTGGGCTGCACGCGTAGCCCGCACATTGTGCGTGGGTCTGCGCTGTGCACGGATGTATACAAGGGCCTGAAGTGTTATCTACACTAAAGCACTGTTTCCCAAAAGCAAGAGCTAGAACTAATATACACATCAAACCACAACTAAAAGGTTGGGAAAATTCTGCAAAATCTTTGGAGACCCAAAAAAAAATCCCCCGTGACCCATATGTGAGTCCCAACCCAGGAATGGGAATCAGGTTACCCATCATTAGCAGGTGACACCTGAACGTTAATAACCAGGTGTCACCATGTTTGGTCAGGGAGATTTAGATTTGACAAAGACTATAATCTAATCCCTCTTTTTTTATATAAAAAGTGGACTTGATCACATCTTTTTCTCAGTGTTTCTATACAAAACAGCTCTGATTTAATTCAAGTCACATTTGAACTGACGTGTAACCAGCACAGCAGGCTGCGGATTTCCCTGCAGGCGTCCTCTCACGCAACCTCCACACTCCTAATGAAGAACTGCCTCAGGCCAGGCTAGAGGTTCAAGGTAGCATACCGGCAATCTCTCCTTACAAAGAAATCAGCAGCGCCCGTCTTAGAGAGATAAACAGTACTGAGCGCTGCTTGGATGGAGGCTGACTCACTGGCTCCGTCTGTGGAAATGTCTGCTGTTCCTCAGCCACTGCTTCACCTTTGTTTTTCCTGTGATTTCTAATCTGCCAGCTATTGTATCGCTGACACAAGAAGTCCCGTGTCATTATCAGAAATGTCGCGACCCATCATCTAAGTGTGGTTGTTTGTCGTGGGAATATACTATGACCTTGATAAGGACATGTCCTTATTTTTTGTGTCAGTTATCATTAGTGGTATGTTTGCGTCGATTTGAATCACAGCACAGCCTCAGCAAGTTCAACCAATATTAAAAACCATAAGTGTTTCCTTCCACTTTACATGAATTGACTCTAATAACTCTCCTCAGCACAACAGCACCATAAGAGGCACATATAGAGCTCATTCTTCCACTGTTGCTGGTTCACAAATTATTCCTTAATAGAGATCCGGATGTTTGTTTTTATCACCGTGACGACAGAAAAAGCTTCTGAAAAACTGAACGCTGCTAATTTGAAGCTCGAGCAATATATCGAAGAACCTGACATAGTGAATGTACTGTATCTTATAATGCACGTTCCCTTAAACTACTTACACAACACAATAAAAGCATGTAAAATGAACAAAATATTAAAGTAAATGAATATATTAAATGATCACTGCACTAGCGGAATCTGTTGCCTGTGTGTTCCGATGGCTCCGCCCTCTACGCTCACGTTGCACTGAGTTGTATGGCGGGGATCCGCCTCCCTCTGCCATTTCTCTGGATCATGGCGATGCGGTAAAAAAGCTCTCCCATATGCTTGTCCCAGACTGTTTTGGAATCCCAGGACTATTCAGCGATTCAACATCTTTACTTTTTATGAATACAGCTTGCATAGAGACGAGTTGCTTGCAAGTCTATGGATTTTTATCAGCGCAGCAGTTTCCTGCCAAAATGGTGGTATTTTGCTTCCAAGTGTTCCATGATGGGATTGTATGACGTCTGTCTGGGAAATGATTTGCATTTTATTTTCACACTTTGACGTTGGAGGCGACATATACTTGTTAATAATCCGTGCATTAGTAATGTGTGCAGCTGTTCAAATCTATACATCTGTAGACGAGGCACTGACATCTTTAGCATGGTGGCGTTATCAATGTCTACATGCAGTTGTCAATTTCATATTTTACAGATCTGGACCACTGATGTTCGTCAGCTATAGTAGCTGCATAGTTCTAAGTGTGTCAATGTGTGATTACCATGAAAGTTTGTCCCCAGAGGATGAACAGATGTGATTTCTGCCTGGGGCGGAAACCTACAGGGAAAACAAGACTTCATCAAAACCAAATGCATCACGTTCATCACGTATATAAACATGTGACATTTGAAACATTTGAAAAACTTCCACTCTGGACGCTGGAGCCAGTCCCAGCTGACTTTAGCCTAGGAGAGTGGGGTTCACCATTCACACCCACAGCCTCACCTATGATCCAATTAGCCTGACCACAATCTGGGGGTTGGGCTTTGGGCTGTGGGAGGAAGTTGAAATACCCAAGAACTAACACACACACACACACAGAAAACATGTAAACACCTCTATATATTAAATCAGGAGTGGGTCTTCTCTTTGGAGGACACCATGTCGGACCATGTTGGAGTTTTAATGATAACTGATGGCTACTATGTGTTCTTCAACATGCGTGGAAGGGAAGGGTGAGGTGGGAGACATTCTAACACAAGTGTGCCACAAATTGATGTTATAAAATCCTACACACTGTACTTTAAATCTTGATAAGGGAGTGCATTGACAGAGTATGACAATGTTACAAAGATGACGCCCAGAACATGCACGACTCTGTCAAAATGCATTGAAGAACTTTGACAAACAAAAGAGATGTCAGCAATCACAAGGCGCTTTTCCACTGTGCCATTCTAGCACTATTAGGCTCTACTAGGTTTGGTATCAGGCATGTCGCTGTCCATGACCTCCTCATAGTACCTCGTCAACGTGGGCGTCGGCCACTCGAAACTGCCGTGATCTTGTTTTATACACAACACAAACACAGAAACTAGTGTCAGGCAAAGAAGTTGTGTTGTCGGTGTAACTGAATCATTAGAATCACTTTATTTGTTAAATATTAAGATTTTAGAAAAATAAAATGTTGGAGAGTAACACACGTTTTTCGTGATTTTTAAGTCTTTTTAACTGATCTACGGTTTGATTCTTGTGTCAGACGTTGTGCTCGTGACTCTTCCAGTGACGATACTCTCTGTCCAATCAGTGGCCGGCAGTCAGTTGCCAGCACAGGTACCAGGTGCTAGAACTAAGAAGAGCACAAAAAATGAGCATGTCGAGCCCAGTCTTGCTGTAACTGTAGAAACAGCACTAATATGGACTGCATTTTTGAAGAGACTTCTGGTTTGGTATTCCCGGTCAGTAGTTAGGTAGCGTTCCGCAGCAGGCAGGAGAACATCTTTGAAAGATAACATTGTGGGGTACATTTCTGGGTATCTAGTATTTGTTGGTCCGGGTGCAAATCTTCACAGTTTAATGTAGATTTATGAAATTATACATGTTGTATAATTTCATGTTGTGTATCTACTGCCTCTCTGGTCAAACACCAGCAACTGCATTTTAATGTTGCCATTGGCTTCCTTGGTCCACACTTGCATCACAAGCTTTCATCACCTTCTCGTCCAACCAGCGCAAGACTCCAGACTCCTCCCCCTTTTATAAACGCAGAGATGTTGCTTCATCACCTTATCGAACAGTGCAGCAGGTTCCTGCCAAAATGGGGTTATTTTGGTTCAGAGTGTTGCATGATGGGATTGTGTGACATCAGCTACCAGAGCTCTATACCTGGCTGGGAAATGATTTGCTTGGTATCCATGGATTAATTAATTAATATATCTGTGCGCTTTTCACTTTTATAAAAGCTGGAGATGTGGCCTCATCGCCTTTCTCTCTCCACCACTGGTGTGAGAGGCTCGTCTCATCGAGCCCCTCACACAGCTGCAACTCAGTGTCAGACTTCACTGCTAGACCACACCCCCTTCACTTCTACCCACTCACAGTCTACTTCTTTCAGAAAAGGAGATTTAGTTCCCCATTAAAGCTAAAACAGGGCCTTAAGCGTGGGAGCTGGATGTGACACTGAGGGAAAATTAGCGGAATTGCACATGTTTTGGGTTTTTTTTTTTTTTTACATTATCCTTTGTTTCATCTCCTTCTCAATGTTCTGCTCTTTTGCCTTCACAGGAGTATCCACTGTGTCCACTGAATCGGTTTGTGTAGAGGAGCATGTTGTGACAGCCATGTCTCTGGAGATGGAGAAGACCATCACCAAGCTGATGTACGACTTCCAGAGGAACTCTACCTCTGACGACGACTCTGGGTGCGCGCTGGAGGAATACGCCTGGGTTCCCCCCGGCCTCAGTCCCGAGCAGGTACGCAACACTTTCACAGTCCTGCCAATGAGTGCGTCATTAGCCTGTGTTTATTTCTGTCTGACACAGACAGGCTGGAGGTAATTAATCTGAATCGTCCAGTGGAAAGTGGAAAGTATTATTGGCATTTTGCTAAGGAAAAATGTAGTGATCTGAAACAAAGACGATAGAACGGTGTCATTTAAATGTCCTTCATGGTGTGAGCTGATGATGATTCTCTGTTTAAAACACGCACAAATCACTCATTTCTAAAACATAATCCACTTCTCTATCTGTGCAACAAATGTTCTGCTTCCATGAAGAAGAAATAAGCAGCGAAGCAAGACTCTGCTGAGTGATGTATCCATGTGTAATTTAAGATCAGATTTTATGGGTTTATATAGTTTGTGCTGTGTCTATTTACATTTTTCCACAGTGGATCAACAAAAGTACAATTGAATCTGTTTTTTACATGAGTTTGTGTATTTTTAAATGTATGGGGGATACATTAAAATATCTTCTTCATAACTATGTTTATGTTGCCGTGCAGAACAAAAGCCCCATTTTGTTCTGCACGTTACTGTATACTTGTGAAATAGAGACCCAGAGGGACGGACCCAGTGATTCGACTGAGTGAATGTTTGCATGAATCTAATTGAAAATGTGTGCCGTCGTGTTTGTGTGTGCAGGTTCTTTGAAATCCCCTGTCTGGACTCATTTGCAGCTTAAACGCCTTTTAATTGCCAGTGAAAACAACTGTGCACATAAAGAGGGAGATACCTACTCGTCATTTTCTTTTTATTATTTCTGTCCATTGTTGTTGTTTTTTTATAACACAATTCTGTTCAGCTACTATTTGGTATAAACATTTGTGTCTTAATTTAGTAAGAACAGCAACCCCCCGATGCAGAGGGACTCCTAGGGCTCTGTGAACAGATGACAGGCTGGGCTGATAACAGTCATTTTCAGCAGTCAGCCATCTTGACAGGATGCTGAAAGAGGCTGCAGCTTCGCTCATCCAACAGGAGGTGCAAACAATTGTCACTGGCTGTTCCTTTTTTCTTTTTTTTTTTAAATGCATTTGAATGTAACGTATTTTTAAGCTTGTCACCACTGCATTCTCTCTGCACAATGACTTTATCGTGAGTCACATTTTACAAGAAAATCATCATTTTTATGGCGCACAGTTCTTTCAGCTGTCAGAGCCCAGAGTCACTTCTGACTGCATCTGCTGTGACAATGGGGTTAGTTTGTGTCGCCACTCACTTGTTGGAAGTGTTTCGGATGAAATGTTCCAAAGTGTGGCGTCCGTGCCAGAGCCGGTCACTTCTGCCCATCTCCCACTCACTGTCCGCCACAGATCATCAGTCATCATCATAATTAGATTTGAAATTTAACCCTCGTGCAACCTTAAAAACACAACACATTAAGTGCAAAAAACATGCCTTCCACACAATAAAATATTTAAATTGATTGATTTTTTTTTTTTGCAACATAAAAATAAATTAATTTTAGCATTGTAACTTGAAATGCCAGATACATTTTTGTTTAAAAAAACAACAGATTTTCCATATACTAATGTGTATTATGGACAATGTCGAAATGTGTTAACACAGCCAAACTTATGAAAAATAAAAGATAAACATATATAAAATACAAATTCAAATTCGTACAAATTTATTCTGTAGATATTTTCTTATCATTGTGATTGTCGCCTCCTGTTTTAAGTTTTGATGTGATGATGGACATTGTAAATGTTTCATGTTAAGATTACTTCAACTCTCTGTACATGACACAAAAGGTTCATCACAAAAGAATGCAAATATATAAAAGGACAGTGGGTTGCTTATGATGCATAAATGCTGTATTTTTGTATTTGTTTGTTTTACAAAACACAAGCATTGAGAAGAAATTAATATATCCACAATGTATTTGTGAGTATTTTTTGACGTTGTGATAACAAAAATCTCAAATTTTGAAAGCTTTTGAAATAAAACTTATAACAAATAGCAAAAACACTGATGGGGGTAAATATTAATGCTTCAACAGATTTATGGAGGAGGCCACCATGTTTTTACAGTAGCCTCGGAGAGAAAACAAGTCACTTTAAAGGGGCAATTTTGTATAAAGTCTCTGAGCTGAAATGACCTGGACCACAGAGTGTTACCCTCCACAGTGTTGAAAGAATTAAGTGCGTGTGATACAGAGAATCTGAGTGGCAGCTCTCGGAGATGCAACTCCTTATCGTCTCCCTCGCTGGCCCACTGATTATGTAAATTGGATCACAACAACTTAAGCAAAACAGGACTTTACACCGCAGCGACGACTAAACATGGTTTCGCTGAAAATCCAAGACAAGTGATGAGATTGTTCGCTGAGTGTTCTTCGATTCCATTCCGCCCGTTAACATGCAAATGAAAAAAGGGGGTGTATTCAGGCCACAGATGGAGAGTCTTGCTGCATCATGAATTCTAATCACAGTGCCAGTATCTGGAGCTGCAATTTCCTTTAAGCTATGACAATATTAGCTGATGAAAATTTTAAATAAGCCGACTCTGTTTCAAGGTTGTGTCTGGTGGTGCAGCAGCACCTCATCCCTCCAGGTCTAGAGAGTGTTTTCCAAAGGCAGGGATGATGGAGAGAGCATTAAATCCTCAACCAGTGTCAGCTTCATTTAGATTTCAATGAAGCCAACACACATTAATTAGGATGTGTCTATGCCGTTAGTTTATACTTTGTTAAAGTTAACTATTATCAGTATTTTTACATTAGGATCTAATGATGAGTCCTGTGTTAAAGGTCCAGTTTGTAACATTTACGAGGGGTTGCTGCACAAAATCGATGTATATCACTTTAAAATGATAAGTCATTTGGTTTTTGTAGCTTTAGAATCAGCTCTTTATTTGAAAAAATAAAAAGAACATATAAAAAGAACAATGTGATATTTACTTTAAATCCAAGGCTTCATCACAACCGTGTGTGTGTGTGTGTGTGTGTGTGTGTGTTTCAGGTCCATCAGTATTATAACTCCTTACCAGAAGAGAAGGTGCCGTATATAAACAGCCCCGGAGAGAAATATCGCATCAAACAGCTGCTTCACCAGTTGCCACCACATGACAATGAGGTAATCAGTGAATCGCACATTTATACCAGAACATTTTCCCACTTTTGATGTCACATCTCATTTTCATGATAATGAACTGTGTATGTATTTTTTTTTAGGTGCGTTACTGTAACGGTCTGGACGAAGAGGAGAAACGAGAGCTGAAGCTCTTCAGCAACCAAAGGAAGAAAGACAATTTGGGACGAGGCAACGTTCGTCCTTTCCCACTCACCATCAATGGAGCAATCTGTGATAAGGTAGGGACGTGCGTGGAAGGGCAATGATGTTAAAAGCTCCTTTCTGCCATAAAGACATTTTCATTTTTTTTCTATTCAATCTGAATAATTCAGCCCTTTTTAAAATGATATTCTGGTTTTTTTTTTCTGATGTTTCATCAGATAAGTGACAGAGATATTAAGCGGGAGACGTTTCAATCTTGAAGAGTAATTTCAAGTAGCATCTGCTCAGTGTTACCACAGCCCTGCTTTTCTATCCTCTTTCCCTTTTCCTTTAACTTTCTTTTCTGTTCTCGCCCTTCATTGATTTTCCTTTTATTTCCCCCTGACTCGTCTCTTCTTCTACAGTGTGGTGGTCAGATAAATGGAGGTGACATTGTGGTCTTCGCTCCGAGGGCCGGTCACGGAAAGTGCTGGCACCCTCATTGCTTTGTCTGCAGCATGTGTGAGGAGCTGCTGGTGGATCTCATCTACTTCCACCAGGATGGCAAGCTCTTCTGTGGCCGGCATCACGCCGAGAGGCTAAAACCCCGCTGCTGTGCCTGTGATGAGGTGTGTCTGTCTGGGCCTGGAGCCCTTCAGAGTTTGGAAATGACTTGGATGTGGATGAAACTAGTACTCTTGCCATGTCAGAGAAAGTCTGTTTTGTGGATTTGAGATCAAAAAATAATGAACAGCCTCAGTTATTGGTACTAATTTAAGTCCAGTGACGTTTGTTCACTCGAAGTAGGGACAGAACAAGGACAAATCATACTGGAGTGTAAAAGCTCATTTACATATGCAACACATGATGAAGTAGATATTATTTAATTTCAGGACAACTATAGTCGTCGAGTAAAGAATATTGGGCCAAGAATGGAACCCTGAGGTACCCCATACATCAACAGCAATGCTAAATGTGTCCACCTTTAAGAGTAAAACTACTTAACCAGTTAAAAGGGTTAGTTGTTTTAGAAGTGTGGTTGTATGAGGTACTAACTCACAGTCACTCTCTCACTGAAGCTATAGCTGCAAATAAAATTGACATCTGTGATATCATAAGATTATGTTCACTGTTGTATCTCGCCATTTAACAGCCTTTTGCAACTGGAAACTGAAATTTGTGTTGCTTTGTAAAACACTCACTCACTCACTACGAGCAATTTCCAAGAAGTGTTTTACTCTTGGAGAGAAATTTGTTATTCATAACAAACAGTAAGTTGATCCACTGCTGCCTCCATCAGTATGTTAAAAAGTGTTATTTTGTGACTTCATTCAGCGTTAACTAAGGGACACAAATTTAAAAGTTAGGGGAGACGTCAGCAGCTGCCATGTACCACTGAGATAAAAACACTTCATTCCTCTGTGGAATCTGGGATGGAAGGTTGCGCAAAAAGTTGTCTAATGGCGAGATAAGTGTAGCAAACATATTCTTAAGACATCAAACATTTAAGAGGGCGAAGATTTTATTAGCCAAGCATTCTGTTCATAAAGAATCACTTTTTCCTTTTGTCTCAGCTGGCAGCCATTATTGTAAAGTATTACTCTGCATGAATGCATGACCCCCGTGCTACTTTATGGAACTGTGTTGTATACTGTCTCTGCTTATGAGTGTATCGTCTGGGTCACGCAGATAATCTTTGCTGATGAATGCACCGAGGCAGAAGGCAGGCACTGGCACATGAAGCACTTCTGTTGCTATGAGTGTGAGACCACCCTCGGTGGCCAGCGCTACATCATGAAGGACGGACGACCGCACTGCTGCAACTGCTTTGAGTCCCTTTACGCAGAATACTGTGATGCTTGTGGGGAACACATAGGTACGGCACATGTTTTTTTTATTGCTGCTGTTAACATATTTAACACATATATGCACTGTTAACAAAACCTCAAACAGCCTTTTATTCTAAGTGATGATGCCATTAGCTCTGAGTGCCACAGCTGTGAGGGGGTGGAGTCTGTGCAGTGAGACATGGATGGTTATTATCAGTCCAAGCCTCAGTAACAGTGAAAGAGTGTGTTTCAGGGGATGTTCCCATGTTGAATCCAGATGGGAGCAGTGACAGATGATTCCCGAGCTGTTGAAATGTATCTTACAGATCAAGTGATCATGTATGGGCACAGAATCACAAATGTTGTTCCTCCTTTCGAGCACTCACAAGCAAAATGAGCTTCACCCACAGGCAGCACAGACTTTGCAGAATCAACAGTAGTATTCCAGATAGCTGCCATCACATTACCATTTTTATCTAGTTAAAACTGGACTCCTTCGTTCACAGATGGTGAAAAATGGTTTCTGGTGAATGTATGACATTTGTTTCTTGTGAAAGGAATCGACCAGGGTCAGATGACATATGATGGGCAGCATTGGCACGCAACTGAGGAATGTTTTTGCTGTGCCCATTGCAAGCGCTCTCTACTGGGTCGCCCCTTTCTGCCAAAACAGGGGCAGATCTTTTGCTCACGGTCTTGCAGTGCTGGACAGGTAAGTGGACAGAAAAGATATATTCAGCTTGCATATTTTTCATGTTAGCAGCTGTTATATGTGTCTTATTTGACTCGATTAGGATCCAGACGAGTCTGACTCTTCAGACTCAGCCTTCCAAAGCGCCCGCTCCCGAGAATCCCGCCACAGCACCAAGATTGGGAAAAAGGAGCGTAGGAATGCAGAGCAGGAGCGACGGACTGCTGATGTCCGCCAACCGGCTCCTCCCCCCATGCCTGACCGCCTGTCTGCTGAAATCGATCCGCTGTCTGTTCAGATGGACCTTCTAAGCGTCTCATCTAGCCAGACTCCAAGCAGGACGCCTAATCGCACACCCAGTCGCACTCCGAGTCGTGCCCCGAGCCTTAACCAGGTATGGATGAGCCGGGATGAGCCCTATATCCCTGCATCTTATGAGGGCCCTCAGCGAGAACCCTCCCCTTCCCCTACGCCCATACATTTGCTGGGTCAGTGTAATCCAAGGCAGGGCTACAATCCCAATGCGAATGCTCATCCCCCAGCCCAGAATCCTGCCAACTCAGGCAAGAGACCTGATTCCTGGGGAAAGGAGCAAGGCAATCCCAAGAGGACACCTATGGCTGCTCTGAGGGGCCACTCCTTTAATGAAAACTGGATGCATCACAGCCAGGATGAGTTCAGGCCCAACAAACTACGCACCCAGATGAGCTTCAATGAGATGTCAAGCCAGAACCAAGGCTTCTCTGACAAAAGGAGCATCAGCCTTCACGGATTCCAGAGAAACGGCAGACCACCTCTCACCAGGAGGAACCCCATCAATGCCATGAGCTTCAATGAGCCCCTCACTCCTCTAGAGCAGACTCCTCGTGGCTCCATGGACTCCCTGACAATTTCCAATGCTACAGGTACAGTGATATAAATAAAATAGCATGATACAGTATGATATGATGGCAAATCATCTGAAAATGTGACATGACATGTGTGCCTCTCACAGGTAACTCTCTGGATGGGGTCAGCAAGCGCCAGGAGCATTTGTCAAGGTTCTCTATGCCTGATCTAAGCAAGGACTCTGGAGTGAATGTGTCTGAAAAGAGTAATATGGGCACTCTCAGTTCCTCAGTCCAGTTCCACAGCACAGAGTCACTGTCCTCTTCCCGTCCCTACAACAACAACGCGTATGGTCCACTGAGAGTCGGCTACCCACTGCAGTACTGGGATGGCCCTCAGCCACTGGGCTTTGATGGCAAAGGTCATGTCGGTGTGATGGACAGCAGCGGAAACCTGAGGATGGCTCCCATGAGCGACAGAATGCCTCGTCGACGCATAAATGCACAGGAATCTGTGTCGCAGCAACCACAGCCACAACCAAGGCTCCGCAAACACCATCGTGGAAACCACAGTAATGGACAGCACCGCAGCGGCCGACACCACAAACGTTCTCGGCGTTCCCGCTCCGATAACGCTCTGCATCTGGTGGCAGACAGACCTGCTGAAGTGGTGGAGCTGCCCTACCGCCGCGTTCAAGAGGATTATGACCGCTTCCCCGCCGGGCACGCTGCTCGGGAGTTGTTTGGTCTGGAGCCAGGTGGGTACAGGCAGCAGCCGCACCGACCCTGCCCCCGCACCACCTCTGATCTCACCCTGCAGAATGCTGGCTGGCAACCTGTGGGTCTGGGTGGGCCACGCTGGAGCGACAGGTACATGGAGGCTGCCGACCCCTGGTGTTCCAGCTGCTCCTCTTCCTCCGAGTCTGAGGCTGATGAGAGTTATTTCCTGGGTGAACCAATCCCTCGGCCTGTGCAGCTGTGCTTCATCAATAATGAGGAGCTGCGCCATCGCTACAGCCCCTCTGGGATGGGTGGCCATCACGGGCCACTGCATGGACCGATTCATGGCCAGCTGCACACTCGCCAGAGGAGGAAGAGCAAAAACTGCATAATTTCCTAGATGTAGAGAAGAGAGAGCGATGACAGGGAGAGAGCTAAAGCAACAGAGAGGAGGAACAGAGGGAGTGGGAAGGTGAGAGTGAGACAATTGACTGTGTGTGTGTGTGTGTGTCCATATGTGTCCGTGTGAGTGTGTGTGAGTTGGGGTTGAAGAGAGAAAAAGGCCTATTTTATGTGCTTGTGAACTTACACAACTCTACACTGCGTAGCGTTAGTGTACACCTACACAGAATGATCTAATCATAGGAGGAAGCTCAGCCGGATTACACAACAGAAGTGTTTACACTGATGGAGATCAGCTCCACCGACAGCACCAGGAAGCGCTGATGAATTTGACAACTAAATATACTGTGGTCCGGGTAAATAACATGACGTATGTACGTGCGTGTGTGTGTTTGTGTGAGTGTGTGTGTGCATGTATCCATGTTACGGAGAGACTGAAGAAATCCGTTACAGTTTGAAAAGGGAAAAAACACTGGTCCATCTGCGGTGATCTGACTGTTCATGTCACTGCTCAGTGATTCCAGCCCTGGGCAGTGAAATTTATTCTATGTGGACAAAGCAGAAATTGTGTTGGGACAGTGAAAGCTACGTACTAGATTCCAAGCTGTGTGTCATTGTTTACCTCAGTGGAATCCAAATGCTACTGGAATATAGTGTTGGCTCGCTAGCCCCTGTTATCACATTGTACAAATAGTCTGTTGAACCTCGTGCTCTACATAGCCAGCTCTCCATGCTTCACCAAGGACAGAGCGCCGGGCAGCCTCTGCTCCTTGACCATTCAGGCACAGTAACGTCAGGTATGGTCCCGTTTTCTCTTCTGCACCATGCTTTGTTTTTTGAGGGTTCCCTGTAGGCACTTAAGAATAATGGAATTAATAATAATGCTAACAATAATAATAATAATAATGATAATAATGCAAATAATAATTATAATAATATTAAAGAATAATACCTGTTAAATGTATATATAGTAATAAACGTAATAATGTGATGGATGTAGTGGTGTAAATATGATGTACATATGGTCTTAAATATTATATATATATTTTGTAACTAAAAGAATCATTATTTGTATAACATGATGTAGAGATAGGGAGACTTGCATGTTGATTTGTTGTTGTTGTCTCATACTGAAAATAAAGAGTACTTCAATGAACAAGTTGTGTTGGACCTACGGCTGCAGGCAATACCTTAATGACAGTAATTAACTTCAACAACCAGAGTTCAGACATACGTCGAAAAAAGGTTTACACACACACTTAACAATTTGCAATATAACACATATTATGCATTGAAAGTTTTACCCCAAATGTGTGAAATATGATTCATGTTTTCCGACGATTAAGAAGTTAAAACCATAACTGACGGTCCATTTAATTTCACTGGCTCTTACTCTTACATTTTCTACCAGCAAACACATAGAGACCAACAGGTCAATTTAGAGTGTCCAGTTTATTATTGGTTTGTCCACCCATGTGCAAACGTCACTGCATGGCTTTCAACTTTTATTATTGTAATATTTATTTATATGAACCAATTGAAAGTTTTTTTGTCCTCTCTGGTACCTCTGATTGATCAGCTTGACATGGCTGTATGCAAATTCACGCTTTGACTATGTTCAAAAGTGACTTCAGAAAGCAGCCACTTTTAGCTGTCATAGCAACAAAATTTCATTGACAATGGCTCAGTTCAATCAAGTGTCCCATTTAAGACCCCACAGTGAGCCAGCATTCAGCTCCCATCACTCTTCCATCACGCAATACTAAATACCCCATAAATGACAAAGAGAATACAGAAATGTAGAAATCTTTTCAGATGTATTGGCTAATTGCCATGCCATTGCCCAATCCCAATTCCTCCACTCCTACCTTTTTTTGTGGTGAAAAAAATGGTACATTGGACGACGTATTCGGATGCCTGACCATTAAACCAAGAGGACCATGGAGTTGTTCCCCCTTTTTGCAGATATAACAGCTTCTACGATTTTCAGGTTTTTCTATGGGAATTTGTGTCCATTCTTTGTGTAGAGGAAGGCACTGATATTGGATAAGAAGTCCTGGCTCACAATCTCTGTTCCAGTTCATCCCAAAGGTGCTTGATGGGGTTGAGGACACCAAACTTATGAAACCATGTCTTAATTGTCCAAAATGTCTTGTCTTGAATGCTGAAGTGTTAAGATTGTCCTTCATTGGAGATAAGGGGCAGAGACCAAAGCCTCATTGAAACACCTGAATTCAATACCACAGGTATGGCCAAATACTTTTGTCCATGTAGTGTATGAAGGGTGCCACTGAAAAATCTCAGTTTGAAGTTGCCAGTTTTAAGAAACATCATCATCCACATGAAAACCCACTGTTTGATTAACTGTGACCATGCCAAGTCAACAGGTGACGATATATACTTGTAAAGCCTTGTTGGCCAATCAGAATAGATACAGACAAAACCTCACTTAAAAAATAAACTGTGTGTGGAGTGTAAGCATGTTCAAAGTCCAGTTAGCATAACACAACTACTGACAACAAACAGAGGAGACAGTGGCACTCAGTGTACACTCTGCTATTCTTGTCTTTACAATGAAGATTATAAGCTATATTTTCAAAAATACCCACCTACTTGTGAACTGAGCACTAGAAACTTGTTTTTCAGGTTTGCAGCATAAGAAGTTTTCATTGATTCTTCAGCACCAGAAAGGATCTGTATGCAAAGTAGGTGCAGTGGAACAACCAATAGGAGTGCTGGCTCTCTCACAAGTGCTGTTCTCGAGGATTATTGATCAGGCAAAAAAGAATCCTGCCTACTGTACATTTAAATGTGATTTAAAGGTATTGTAGTCCAAATTGCTTTGTTTTGTTTTGCCAAAGATTTTGACAGAAAAGTCATACTTAAGTATGTCGTATGTCGTCCAAAGTGTGACAAAAAAGCCATACTTTAGTATGTCGTCCAAAATGTTAAAAAAAAGACATCGTATAGTATGTCGTCCAAAATCAGTCAAAAAAGTCATATTTTAGCATGTCGTCCAAAATGTGACAAAAAAGTCATTGTATAGTATGTCGTCCAAAATCAGTCAAAAAATTCAAAGGTGAATATGTCGTCCAAAATGAGACTAAAATGTCATAGTATAGTAGCTCGTCAAAAATGTGACAAAAAAGTCATTGTATAGTATGTTGTCCAAAATGAGACAAAAAAGTCATAGTATAGTATGTCGTCCAAAATGAGACAAAAAGTCATATTAAAATATGTCATCCAAAATGTGACAAAGGGTTTATTTTCCGTTCATCAAAGGCAGCAAAAAAAAAGCAATGTTGACTAAAATGCATGATGTTAGCTTTACTGGGGCCTAACCCAAAGCACAAATCATGGGGGAGCTTTTATTTCCTTTTACTTTGTCTGTGTCAATCCTGATTAATAGACTTCAGTTTAATACTATTATATTATATACTAGCTCCTATTATCATTGTTATTATTATTATTATTATTATTATTATTACGTATCTTTTATAGCGGGGGCTTTGATAACAGTCAGAGATTCCTTTTTCTCCCAAAGCCTATGTAACCTAATAAAAGAATTGATTACACCGGCCACTGCAGTTCGCTCCAAGCCAGGGAAAAAAAAGGATGTTCTCATAGATGACAGTGCAAATCAAAGTGAAGTCAAAATGAACCTGCTGCTGTTTCTGTTATACTGAAACAAGTGGACCAGTATAATTAGGGGCGTAACGCAGAGCTGCAGCAGCTCGTGTTTACCCCCACTGTTCATTCCTCTCTATTACTTCTGTGATTAATTTATTCATCGTTTGGTCCATAAAACGGCAGGAAGTGTTGCATCGTCAAACATATTCATTCGCTCCAGAGGCGTAGGATTGGGACACGCCCCTACAAAGATCCAGCCTCTGCTGTTTAGTCCCTACCGATATTGATACACTCGCTGTCCGTAGTGTTGAGGCAATGATTATGGCACACAAAGGGTTAACAGTCAGTCTCTGCTAGAAGTCCCGCCTCTAACCTAACTATCGCTCTCCGATTGGCTCTGGACAGGAGCGACAGGAGGCAGAAGTCTCACACATTGACATTGTCACGCAAAATGCGCCGCAAACGCTACGGAACCCGGGAGGAATCAAGTCGGTCTCCCATGGAGTTCTGAGTCGACCCTGCCACTCACCCGTCCATCAAAAACAAAGGAAAAGCAGTGCTCACTTTAGCAGGTACTCCACCCTGTGGCCAAAAGGAGAAACCACACCTCTCTGTATGTGAGAGAAGACATTATTTTGTGTCTGTGCAATACATATACAATACATAAAAAACTGCATATTATAACCTCATAACATTTGAAATGAAACAACTTAAATAATATAAAATAATATAGGAGCGGGGGTGTGGCTTATTCTGTTATCTTGTTCTTACACTAGTGTAGTCATATTTCCAGTTTGTTGTTGTTTCTTTTATTTTTGAAATAACAGTTTGCAGTTGCAGTAAATACAGTTTCATCGTTGCATAGTCCATTTTTGTCAAGAGGCTACTTTTAGTTAAAAAAAAATCTGCCAAACAAACTTATACTTTTATATTTATATATGTATACAGACCCTGTTGACATTATCTCTAACAAGGAGGTGGTGTATTTGGCCATGTTTATCTGTTTTTGTTTGATAAAACAACAAAAACAACACTCAATAAGGGGACTCCGACTGTACTGTAATGGAAAATATACCCAGTGGAACTCAAATATAAAAAACACCAAAAATAAGTAATGAACATTTTTGTTCTATTTTAGCGTCACACAGAACAGATGCCTGTTCTTCTTCTTCTTCTTCCTCTGCTTCAGCATTTTGTACAAAACAACACGACCACTGAAGTCACACAAATCCAGTGCAGTCACGTATATTAACGTTGCCCAATTTACGCAGCATTTGTTTCTCCGTGCTAAAAATCAAGCAGATATGCCCACGACAAGTCCTAGACAACGTTATTGACTGACTCGAGGGGATGTATTTGCAGACAAACTCAACATAATAAATGGATTTGGTTGACAAATTGCTTAGTTTTTCAAAAGATTTATATCAACCGCTTTGATGGAGCGGCACACAGGCCAAGGATGCTAACAATGTGACATCTTTGTCCTAATCGTATTCATGGCGAGATACTCGAGATTCAAAACGACACACTGGAGAAAACAAAATCAAACCTTTGAAAAAGTACAATGCAAAAAATGTAATCCATTTTTGGTGGCATCATTTAAGATAAGCAGGGGGAAATTAGGAAATTTCAAAAATTAGTATTTAGTAAAGCCAACTTCTCTGCAACCCAAGGCTGAACACCGAGGCTTTCAGGGATGGGCAACACTCCAGCTCAAAGAAAACCAAAAGGATTTTTTTACGAACCAAAACCTGCACCATTTAATTACCTCAACCCCAGGAGCCCGAGGGCTCTGCCCAGCTCACTCCGGCAAATAAAGCCGCACAAAATGGGAAACCTGTCAGTCACACGGTGAAGACAGGAAACTGTTGACATCCCATCATGTCTGGGAGATTAACAAGAGGAGCTGACAGCTACCAGAGGCGGCTTCACAGGTCAAACCAAACATCAAAACACAATGGGAACGTCCAGGTAGTAACGACTAATACATCAAAACAGCTTTCGGAGGGTCATTGCACATCCTGCATGCCCTGTGTACAAAGAAAAAAAAATAGATTGTAATTTCTTTCTAAAACAATTTAATCCCCCGCAGAACGTCATGTTTCTATTAGCTTAATGAACAGAAACAGCTAAGAGTCGCAGTTGCCAAATGACCTCAAAAGAATTGGAAGCTCAGTTTGACTTACATTTGTGCTGTGTCATGTCGTGAGAGTCTCCAGCATTTTTATTCAATTCCGCACAGCACTGGCTCAGTGAACAATGAGTAGGCAAAGCTTAGAATATATATTACAAAAAACACTTTATTTTCTTTTCTACTTGGATTTATTATTATAAGCATGTAGCATTTAACTCAGGGGGCTCAAACTCAAATGACCTGGGGGCCCCAGAGCAGATAATCTGGTCATTAGGGAACCAGTCAGAGGGAAAAAACAATATTTGTGATGATATTTAACAGAATTTTAAAATAAAAAGGGTTTGTGTTGATATGATAGCACATTACTCACTCTCCCGTCCCCAGTGTGCGAACAGAACTTGGAAAAAAGACTTCAACCAACGACAGAACACCCTCAAACTCCAAAATCTGGTTTCTTTGGATTATTTAAAAAAGGGTTAGGGTTCGTATAAATATAAATCATCAGTCCCGTTACTGCTTTTAGGCTTCTGTTGTTTGGTGAATGCGTGTTATTGTTTTATTGAAATTTGATGTGTGTGTTTTTTTGTTGCTGTTGCCTCTTAGCCAGGACGCCCTTGGAAAAGAAATCCCATTGCAAACTCAGTGGGATTATCCCGGTAAATATAAGTGAAATAAACAAATAATAAATTATCGTTCACAAAAAAAAAACACATTTATGATTCCCACATAAAACACACATAAATAAAAAGCTGTGGACACAAGGGGGAGCTCCGTAGAGACTTGTTACGAGTAATTCAAGCAAAAAGTGAGCTATAATACTTTATTATAAGTTAAATATTAGATTTTTCTCGAGCAAAACTTGCTTGTCAATATTTATTTTTCTTTTTAGGCAAAAAAAATAAGAACAATTTCCCAGAAACAAGGCCAATTTTACGTTCGTATGCACCAGCTCTGTGTTGAGAAAATATCACCAAACTATACCTCGATGGGTTTGACCGTCAACGTTGCTTCTTCAAACTTACATCTCAACCTAAAGCCATGAACCTCTGCTCCATGAAACTGCAGCAGGAAGAGGCTAAAAAAAAAAACAATATGGTACAGAGGATGAAGAAGAAGCTGGAGAGTAGGAGGAGGAAGAGGAGGAAGAGGAGGAAGAGGAGTTTGGTTGCCAGACTGGAGCGAACGTGTCTTTGGTCCTTTAGCAGATTGGTAGCGCTGGGAAATCAGTGATACTGCGAGAGTGGCTGAAAGCTGAAAATCTGCTCATATTCCTTCAGTTTCCACCACACTGATCTCTCTCCCACACACGCACACACACACACACACACACACACACAGGCGTGCAGATCCTTCATACGGACACGAACAGCCCACTGGGAAGTCCTGCTGATATGCAGAGCAGCAGGACCGACACCTCACTACCAAATGTTCATCCTCTGGAGCGCTAATTACGTGAGCCGTTTGTAAACGCCACGATCAGCGCTCTTAGATTATTATCGATGTCATTACAGAACAACGTTAGCTCGTGTACTTCACCGAAAAACCTCAGGAGTGATGACACACGTTATTGAGATTATTTAAGATAAGAGAAACAAATGGAGGAGCCACACGGTTGGTGTCGTGGTTAGCGCTCTTGCTTTTGCAGCAAGAAGACCCAGATTTGCGGGTCTTCTTGCTGCGGGTGTGTTTTCTCCAGATTCTCCGGGTTCTCCTAATTCAGGGATTAGGTCATTTGGAGACTCTAAATTGACCATAGATGCAAGAGTAAGAGCAGACGGTTGTTTGTCTCCATGTGTCCCTGTGATGGACTGGCGAACTGTCCAGGGTGTGACCCCGCCTTTCGCCCCCTCGAGACCCTCATGCGGAGGATTAAAGTGGTAGAAAATGGATGGAAACCAATGGGAAATATACTATAATGTCATTTGTCACATATAAAAAAAACAAACTACTTTGTGGTTAAACGAACAAATAAGGAATCGAGCGAACATCACATGACGGGGAATTTCAGGATCACTGGTAATCGTCAAGAAGACTCTGATGAGTCCAATGATGCTAAAATCGTGTCTGTTAATCCGTCACACTGAACGCTGATCCACCATGACGGCTGGAGCAAATTCCAGTGAAGCTGAATCCCAAATGCTCTAAAACGAAGTTTGAATCAACATAATAAACATACGTAAATAGCAGAATCCTTTGTCCCAATTATTTTAGGCCACAGCAACTTGGACTGCTCTGCATCGCCAACCTTTTCCACCACTTGTTTTTCTTTCAAGGCAAATGTGAAATCTGAGGCGGTGAGAGAGCATCGCCGAGTCTGACTCACAGAACCAGAGGCAGCAGAGGGAGCAGATTCCAAAATCAAAGGCAGAGTGGAATCTGTGGGCAACGGCGCCGCTATAACAACACATTTCATACCACACATATGTTGAGGACACGACTGGCTCCCCCACCGCGCCGCGCAACTTCACAGATCTGCCAGAGAAGCTGGAAGCCATGAAGTCGGTGCAAGTGAAGCAGGAAAATGTATTCATCTTGTGAAATGTCACAGGTACACTTGTCTGAGATAATCCAAAGATGGGAAAAGATGTTTTCTTTAGTAAGGATCGTAGTTTGGAGGTTTTGCAGATCTATAGTTTTAATTTCAGGTCAGGTCAAATGAATGAATGAAACTTGGGCTGAAGTTTCCTGGCGGGAAATCTAAGGAAAGCTACGTTAACGTTGTTGTTAACTATGTGAATAAATAAGAGAAATCCTGCAACTCTTCACGTTTCCTTCAGTTGGACAGATATCGCAATGATTGTCTCGCAATATATCGATGATCAAAGAATCGTTGTATCGTGATATTATTAGTATCATGGACCATGTATCTTGTGATTCCTTCTCCTGTAATATGTTGAATACATTTGTAAAAAAGGCACTACACATTATAAATTAAATGGCATATTCATATTGATTCAAAATACGTTTTAAAAAAAGTCACTTAATCGCACTTTTTGTGTGTGTTGTAGCTCGGGGTGACTGCATATTAAATGAAATGTGGAAGTTCTTCAAATACAGTAGCCCTGAGGGAAACGGCTCATAATTATAATTATTATTATATGTGAAGAATGAATATACAGCTGCACTGACACTTCATGCTAATAATAATTAGCACATGCAGTCCAATTATTCTGTGCAATATCATCACACTGCCACTGTGGATTACTGCACGGGGAAAACAGTGACGCAACCGTTTGGTCCATAAAATGTCATCAAATGTTGAAAAATATTGTACTGAACATATCACTGGAAATGATGATGTTCTCAAATGTCTTGTTTTTGTCCACAAACCAAAAGATTCCGCTTTAACGATTTCTTTGTTTATACGGCGCAAAGAAACCAGGCGATATTCACATTTAAGAAGCTGAAAAAACTAGAAAACCTGTTTTAATTCTTAAAAAAAACACTCAAAATGATTAAATGATTATCAAAATAGATGACGATTCATTTAGTAATTGATTAATAATCAATTAATCGAGTAGTCTTTCTAGCTCTATACTACAGTAATGGAAAATGACGTGACTAGGGCTGAAACAATGACTTGATTAATCGACTACTAACCGATTACTAAATGAATTGTGAACTATTTTGCTAATCGATTGATCGGTTTGAAGCTTTTTCGTGACTTAAAACAAGATTTCTGATTGCTTCAGCTTCTTAAATGTGAATATTTTCTTCCTTTCTTTGCTCCATAAAACAAAGGAATCATTCAAGCAGAGGTCTTTACACATGACGCCTCACAAAAGGTTCCTTTCACCGCTGATGAAGGACAACGTCCTTAGAATTCACTCCACAACGACTCAGGCTCGAGAGCTCGGGGGCAAAAACACAACTCGAGAGATTTAAAAGGGGGATTCAAACGTTCAAGAGCTCGGTCCAACTGAACTGACACGGAATCTGTTTAACAATGAAATGTATTGAATTTCATAAAACCTTCTCACAATTTATTGCACAATGCAAGATGTGTAAAAATACAATGTTTCACATCGGAACGCAACAAATCATCTCATGACGGGAAATATTTCTTGTTACATGACAAATGTTGGCATTACAACGTCAAAAATGTTCACATTATAACGGGATTATTTATCAAATTACAATAAAATGTCTCGATAAAACGGAAAAATACACTGTTTCACTTTAAATCTCTTCAGCACATGAAATATGTCGCGTCATCGCGTGAAAAAACCACATCATTTACCACATTATAACAAAATATTATAATAAGATGTAAAAATACAATGTTTTTTAGGCTAAAACGTGATGGGTCATCAACTTATAACATGAAACGTGTCACGAAAATTGTCACATTTGAATGTAATAATTATTATAAAATTTCAAGTTTTAATGTTAAGAATTATACGTTTCACATTATAACGCGACAGAGTTACTCACATAGGTTTTACAATAAAACATGATAGTTTTTCACTTTGTAAAGTCATACGTTACATTAAAAGTAAAGTCTGATGGTCGACTAGAGGTTACTCGGGTTGTCTCTCAACGGGAAGACCAGGGGTTCAATTCCCAGCTCAGCTAGTCAACTAACAATGAGCAATGGGCATTGCGTATGTTGCTCAGGGGTACCCAAGGCAGGGATTCTAACCGGCAACCCCCTTGTGACAAGCCCAATGTCCTTCCACTCAACCATGGGGTGCCACAACAATTTTTCACGTTTTAATATCACAATTTATCACATTTAATGCGATTAATTGTTCAAATAAAATGCAAAAATGCAACATTTCACATGACAATGTGGCAAATGATCAACTTTTTGTTGCGACATGTCATCGTAAACGTGAAAACAAGAGGACAAGACATGAAAATGTTCACACGGTGCAACAGTGAATTCTCTTTTTTTATTATTACAGTAATTATTCATTTAATTAAAGTTCACCTGGATAATCTGTGACTGCGATGAAAGAAAAAGGCTGCAGGTAAAACAAGCGTCTGTTGTTCAGGGAGCACATAGTGAAAATTAAAACTATCCACACATAAAGTATACATATATATATATATATATCTTAACGCTTTGTCGCTGAGAGCACACGCTATAAAAAGCTCTACCTCTGAGCTACGACTGCGAGCTGCCGGCTAAATTGAAAAGCCATATGCTTTATAGACGTGCGCACAAATAAAAAAGTGACAGGTGCACAGAGAACAATGCCCGCGCGAGGCGTTTGACGTCGCCACAACTGCGGCAAAACAAAAACAGAATCACTAAGCAGGAGGTAAACCTGGGCCCGGCTCATTTGCAGTCGCGAGGCGTTGGATCTGTTCCTGCTGCTGCGCGTACGGCGGCGGCGGTGGCGCTCGCCACACACACAAAAATATACAAATAAAAGAAGACCTGAAAAACGCAAAGACTTCATTGCACCGCATGTAAATCAATTAGGGGCCCCGAACATGAGAGCTGATGTGCCACACTGCCACTTTGTCTGCTCTCTGTCCACTGTCTCCTCTCTCTGAGATGAGGCTGGTGCTGGGAACAAGGCCAAACACACACACACAGAGTGACACACACACACACACACACACAAACACACAGACACCATGACTGGGCAAACAGGCTGAGGCACGCACCTGACTGCAGATGCAGTCCCAAACAAATCAGAATCATTTAATCAGTTGCATTTGCCGCATCTAATTCACTGCCCAACTCTGCTTAAACCCAAATATCTTCTTTCGCCGCGTGTCATTTACAGGTTGTTGTTCTTTGTTCTCCCTCAGCCCGATGTTGGAACGCCACCCAGGTCTCATGATCAATTTGTGTACAGGATAATTGCCTAAATGTTCATTAGCAAAAACGTGTCAGCTGCTGTTCCATTCATAATGACACTGCTCTGTTTCACCGGAGTGGAACAGTCCGGTTTGGTTTGGTCAAATCAGCTGATTGGGCGACAGAAAAACATAACAACTCCAGAACCATATCATGATGTTAGAGAATAAATCAGCATCTATTTTGAGTGTTTTTCAAAATAAAGGTTTGTCGAGATGATGCAGAGTGCGTCAAAGTTCGACTGCATGGAAACGACCGCGCTACCTGAAACTTTACCATGTATCAAAAATTATATATATCTGATATCTGTATCCATACGGTATTGAAAATTGTTACTCAATTCCCTGCCCCACCTTTATGTGGAGAAGAATGAAAGTGAACTTTTCTTTAACCGACAACAAAGCATGAAATTTACAACAAATTTAGCAGATATAGAGTCCATTTTTTTTTGTTTACCATCGTAAGTAGAAAACTCACAAATACAGGTCGACAAATGTGAGTTTTCTATGTCTGATAACAATTTTTAAGGGTTTTTTTGCCCATAAATATAGCCAATTTCACCTGAATAAATTTTACTATATAACGATAACAAATAACACAAAAAAACCTTCAGTAACCAGTTATTGAGCAACACTAACAGTCCGTTTCTCCAATCTACATTTAATGTCTCCACTGCAGTCCAGTTAAATACTGTATTTTCAAGAGAAATCATTTCAAAAATAAAGTTTTAGTGACTTTTAGCAACATTTATCAATTGTTTGAGAACAAAAAGTTGAAATTTCAGTTAAAGAGCTCATCATTAAATAATAATCACCCACTGCGATGATTAAAAAAAGGCAAATATTGAACCGATTAGCTGTAAACCACTTTGTTTTTTTTTTTATTTTAAGTCTATGCTAACTGAACTGCTGAAATGGAGTAAATGAAGAGATTAGCGTGTTCGCGTGACGGCCAAATGCATCTTAAGTCGATGATTCTCCTCATTTCCTTTCCCTCCACAGAGAAAAACCAGACGTCTCTGATTCAGTTCTGCTTTCACTATAATAACAGCGAGTGATCATATTCAGTTGCATCCTGATACTAAACTCCCAGCGACGCTTTCTTATTGAATCACCTCAGCAGGGAAACAAATCTTTATCTTGTTTACAATATTCCATGTCAGCCATTTTGTGTGAAAACACGAGTTGAGGAGCCGGGCAGAACGAGGGGGGGCGGGGAGAGAATAGATGGTATTACAGTGGAGTATTTTTCTCCACAGCAGTCTGTGATATTGCCTCCTCACACCTGGGGATTTGTCTGCTTAGCGGCACTCATTTCTCTTGAGGTACAAATTGTTTACTTAGCATACGAGTGTGACAAGAGTTTCAAAGATCAGGGGCTGAGTGCAGCCCGGGGGTTTCTGCGTCTGTGTGCGAGACCAAGGTCTCCGAGGCCAAGAGTCTCTGAAAGCATCCTCGGAGGCGGCCGAGCCGGCCAGGTGCCAAATCTGTTACTGCAATTACTCTTGACAGCAGCGCCTTGGCCTTCCAGGAAGGTGGGCTTCTTCCTGCGCTTCACCACAAGCGCTGGCGGGACCCGTGTGTGGGCAGCAGCAGCGGCAGCGGCAGCGGCAGCAGCGGCAGTAGCCACGCCGGCTTTCTCAGCCTCGGTGAAACCATCAAGCGGAGTATGTAGGCGTTTCTTTTGTGTGGTAATGAAACTGAGGAAAGACTTAGTGGGAATGACTCGGAGAGGTGAGGTGAGGTGAGAGGGGAAAAAACATGAAAGGATTCAATGATAAACAATGTTCAACTTGGACCTGAAAAACAAAATAAGAAAAAAAACATTGATTAAACGATGTAAAAATGATGTAAACGCCCTGTTAGCTGCCTGTTAGCGCCCCCTTGATGCTGCATGCTTGGTTTTTAGTTACAAACTCACTGCTACATGTTTGTTTTTAAACTTCAGTGAAAAATAATAAAACACAGTTCACGTCACGGTTTCTGCGACCTTTGACCTTTGAATATTTTTTTTCTATGATACAACGCTGAGCGCGAACACGCTGAGTGTAAAATAGTCTCAGAGCTCTGTGTGAGATCACGACACAGAAAACACAGTTTGATGTTCGACTTAATTGAAAGGTTTCAATTATAACAAATAATAACAAATAAATAAATAAATAAAACCACATTCATTTACACAGAGATGTAGATTCTTCTGATAAAACTAGTATTTCAAGTCCTGTTCTGATGTTTGTGACAAAAATACTGTGGAGAACGTTGTCAACAACGGCTAACCTGAGATTAAAATTACAATAACCTGAGATTAAAATTACAATAACCTGAGATTAAAATTGCACGTGTTTTTTCAGAAAATGTTTCGATGTCGAACTTTAGCTTAGCATTAGCACCCGAATAGTAGTTAGCTTAGCATTAGACAAAGGAGAGTAGTTAGCTTAGACCAAAGCGAGTAGTTAGCTTAGCATTAGCCCCAGAAGAGTAGTTAACTTAATATAAGTCCCAGAATAGTAGTTAGCTTAGCATTAGCCATTGGAGAGTAGTTAGCTTAGCATTAGCACCAGTATAGTAGTTAGCTTAGCATTAGCCCAAGGAGAGTAGACTTTACTTGTGATCAAACAACCACAGTAACATGACTTGAACAGCAAAACACACATGAATGAGTGAAATGAATGAGTGACGACAGTCGACTTTAACCTGCAGCATAAGTCACAGTGACTCTGTGGTCAGTCAGATGTCACCATGGCAACAACTGCTGCTCATCCTTAAATTGTGTGTGTGTGTGCGTGTAATTACTCCGGTGAGGAGCTGAGCCAAAAATGCAGGTCTTTGAACACACACACACACACACACACACCACACAGTTCGACATTCAAGACTTGAGGGGACATTGCATTGACTTACATTCATTTCCTGGAGACTTACTCTAACCTTAACCACAATTACTACTGGCCTAATCCTAATTCTAACCCTAACCTCAACCTAACCTTAAAACATATCTTCACCTTAAAAGGTAGTCATTTACATTATGGGGACTTGATGTTTGTCCCCACAAGGAAGACAAGTCCCCATAATGTGACTGTGTAAACAGTTTAGGTCCCCACAACATTAGTAATACCTGGACACACACACACACAGAAGCAGAGTAATGGAACAGTAAATCAATGAGGTGACAGGATGTTTGTGAGGCTCACAGGAAATTGAGGATCTCAGCAGGTGACTGCACCACAGTGTGTGTGAGTGTGTGTGTGTTTCTTATTAAAATCAAACTTCTTGTCATAAATGTGAAGAACGTGACGTATAACGCTGCATCGTCAGCGTCTACAGAGACGATGAACGACTGAGGTAAAGGCCAGTTTCAACCTAAACTCACTGTGTGTGAGTGTGTCTGAATGTGTGTGTAACACTGTGTGTGTGTAACAAATTAATATTCATTGATTCATCTTATTTACTAGATCAATGGTTTGGCTCAGAGACAATGATTGAGTTTGAGTTTCTTTGTTACAAAAAGCAAAGAAAGCAGAAAAATATAGTCACCAATTAATTAGTAATGAATGAATTAATAACGAATGACTCACTGAAACACCATCATGACAGATCAATATGGAAACAAACAACTGATCACAATGTGTATAACTATATAAAGTGTCAGTGAGCGGCTAACGTTGAGACAACTGACACCTTTAATTCCTGCAGAGAAAAATGGAGAATAAATCACATTTTACTGTTCCAGTGTGTGTGTGTGTGTGTGAGTCACACAGTGCTGCCTCCTACTGGTGACTGTGACTAACTTAAAGCTTAACACTAAGCTATGTTGTGGCTAACTTATAGCTAAAGTCTTGACTGTCATTTAGCTAACTTTTGCTCAGGGAAAACATTTTGTTAAGATCTTTCTTTGCTTACTGTAGCTAACTCTTAACCAACTTAAGTCTATGTTTATGGGTATATTTTAGTTATTGCTCTTCATAAAAAGCAATCTTTTTTGCTTACTTTTGGCTAATATTTAGCTCTTTTAAGTAACTTTCAGGTCTCTTTTCATTAACTTTTGGCTAACTTATGGCTAAAAGGCAAACTAATAACTAATCATTTTAACACTTGACTGTCAATTAGCTAACTGTTAGGAATCTTTTGTGCAACTTTTTGCTAACATCTGACTTTGTCAACTGTTCACTTTCAGCTCTGTTACCTAACACTAAGCTATCATTTTATCCTTTGACTAATTTAGTCAAGGTTTTGACCATCTTTTGACTAGCTTTTAGCAAACGCTAACCCAGGGGTCTCAAAGTCACATGACCTTTAACATCTAGTTTGCTCAGGAGTGAAAAAAACGGTCAAACCTTTTGGGAAAAAGGACGTCGTGGTGAAAGTGTTTCATAGTGGACAAGTCTGTCCTCTCTCTCTGTGTGTCTCTGAGGGGACATTTCATTTGTCCTCCACAGGGGGCAACATTTCTCTTCTCTATTTATTCATCTGTTTTTCTATGGTTGCAAACAGCTTCAGGCTGTTTGACGTTACACTGGACTCGTCCTCACCCGTCCTCCACCTACACCTGGTCACTCGCTGACCTGCACCCAGGAGAGCTCAGTGTGTGTCTGTGTGTGTGTAGTTGTTTGGCTCGGAGCAGCAGCAGCTGCTTCCTAACTGTGAATCATTGCGTTACTTTTTTTTTTTCATTTTCTCCGCCTGAACGTTGTCGCTGAGTGACCACAGATCGACTCACTCTGACCTCTGACCTCAGTGCTGTCACTGACCTGCTGTGAAGCCTGGAGGACAGAGAGGAAAAGGTTCTGAGTTTAGAGCTGAGTTTTCCTTCTTCCTTCCTTCTTCACCAATAACTCTGTAAAACTGATTTTAACCATTTAAAAGAGACATGTGTAATAAAATGTACGCCAGTTTAAGTCTGCGATATCTACGTCACATGTTCACGTCTTTATCTCACTGTTAGACAGACGTTTCCAACAGGAAACTGAAGTTCTTGTAAAGCACTCACTCACAGATTTTAAATGCTGAATTTTACAAAATCAGAGATTTGAACTTAGTGATGGAGGCAGCAGAGGACCAGCAGCTCCTGTGTCCCGCCAGCTAAAATCACTGATTTTCTCTCTGTGGTTAAAGTGAGTGCTTTACAAACGTCAGTTTCCTGTTGGAAAAGTCTGTTTGTGTTCACTCAGATTAAATCAGATTTTCCCTCTTTAAGTGTCGGAACGCTACATTTTTCACTTGGTCATTATGGCATGTTGAGTTCAGACTGATCATCAGGCTTCAACACATGAAACACATGGATGATGATGTGTTCACTGACATTTAAAAACAGTTTACTGTAAAATATTATCCATGAAAGATTAATGTGCTGATCTGCTTCAGACTGTCAAAGAACAACAGCTTCACTCCCTCCATCCATGTCATGTTAACTCCTCCATCACTGTATCACTCCTCCTCCTCCTCCTCCTCCTCTCCTCCACCAGAAAAGTCATCTTCAATTACGTTGATACAAACTGCAAACAAAACAGAGTCAAGACAAAGAGAGAGAGAGGCAGAGAGAGAGAAGGGAGACTTTCACCTCCTCTCTCTCTCTCTCTCTCTCTCCCTCCAGGCAGTTCATCCATCCTTCCTACTCAGAGACAGAAATAGATGCCGGAGAGAGAGTGTGATTCTGCAGGGACATGACCACTGGACACACACACACTTTATATATACAGTATATATACGTATATATATATATATATATATATATATATATATATATATATATATATATATATATACTGTATATATACAGTATACATATACAGTGCGTGGCTGAGCGCAGCCTCGGCTCAGCCATGATGACTGAATATTTAAAAGCTGCTGCTTCACTTAATACTTTAACTTTAACGATTTAATGATGTATGTGTATCTGTGTGTGTGTGTGTGTGTGCTCTACTTACATATATGTGACTTCATTATTCATCAATCAATCAATATTTTATCTGTGAGATGTCAGAAAACTTTAATTTTGAAGTTTATTTTCATCGTTCACGTCCAGTAAAAACCTCAGCAGTTTGTTGTCGAGGTTAGAGCGCCCCCTGGAGATGTGAATGTGTGTGTGTCGTACACAGCGCTGCCTCCTGCTCGTTTCAATGTGCTATTGAAATCAATATTTCTGTTAGCTAACTTTTGGCTAACCTTAAGCTAGGTTTGGGCTAACTTAGCTATCATAAAGATAACTCAAAGGTATCTTTTAGCTAACTTATAGCTAATATTTATTGGTTTTGGTTAAGTTTTTTAACTTTACTGTCATTTAGTTAACTTTTATTTAAGCTTTAGCTAAGTTGTTGGTGTCCTTTGTGTAACCTTTAGCTATCTTTTAGCAAACCTTTCAATAACTTTTGACTATCTTGTGGTTAACTTTAGCTAACTTTTAAAAGCAGCTTTTGATATCTTTTGGCTAGCTTTTAGATAGCTTTTGGAACCAGCTAGGTTTGGGCAATTTTTTGCCAACGTCTGTCAATGTTTGGGCTAAGTGTTATCTCACTTGTCCTTTGTATAACTTTTAGCTATGTTTTGACAAAATGTTTAATAACTTTGTCTTTTTGGCATTTAAAAAAAAATAAAAATATCTTTTTGCTAACCTTTAGCGAGGTATGGGCTCCTGACAATTCTTTAGGACACAATGCTATCTTTTTGCTACTTACAGGCAGAGAGGACCGCCCTCTTTCTGGAGTTCTGGCTCCTGATTGGATAGAGTTTGTTTCAGAGACACATGATCATCGTATT
This sequence comes from Solea senegalensis, assembly GCF_019176455.1. Lineage (NCBI taxonomy): Eukaryota > Metazoa > Chordata > Actinopteri > Pleuronectiformes > Soleidae > Solea > Solea senegalensis. Next base: position 23,711,861 of record NC_058031.1, read on the forward strand.
TAACAACATGAAGATGTAACTCAACAACGTCAACAGTCAATCAGTCATTCAATCTCCTGCTGATTCATTCATGAAATGAGCAAGTGATTACTGTTTTAAATCAGCTGATGCACACACACACACACACACACACACACAAATCTTTCCTCTGACTTCATGGTCAATGACAGCGCTACACTATAATCTAAGGTCTGACATCAGTGAGCAGCGAGCGATCAATCATGTGGTCAGTTAATCAATGAGTCGGTCCATCAATCACTCTGTCTGTCTGTCTGTCTGTCCACCTGATGTGCAACAAAAACTGAGAGAGAGAGAGACGTCAAGGTGAGACGAGTCTTCTGTCTCATCTCCTCCATGTCTCTCACTGTGTCTCTGCGCAGTGATCAGAAACACATGTGGGAAGAACGGACACACACACACATATGCATGCACACGCACACACACACACACACACACACACAGAAGAATGTGGGGGAGAGCAGGTCATCTGGAGCTGAACCAGAATCTTCTGTTTGTCGAGGCAGAAATACAAACTCACTAACCCTGTTCACACTGGACTTAAAGGCATAGTTTGTGTATTTGAAGAATGTATAGTGACTGCGATGTGAGGAGCGCCCCCTGCTGCTGAGCCTGTACCAGCCTGTAACCAGCCTGTAACTGCATGTATCTCTCTGTGTTTCTGTTATGTGTAGATCTTGTGTCGCCCGGTGACATTTTCCTGCTCTGCTGCTGTATACACAAAAACGTTCCCTCAGTCAGGTCTGAGAGAGTTACGTACTGCAGCTTTACATGTTTTGTTCAGTGAGTTAAATCTGTTTTTCCTCTTCTTCTTGTTGTGTTGAGAGTGAGGCCCCTGCGTGTCAGACTGCTTCTCAGCAGCAGGGGGCGCTCACAGCACGTTTAAAAAGACTGAACGACACCTTTAACTGCTGCAATGTTTCTGTTGCAGCCCTACAGCAGGACTGTGCCCTGGTGAATGTGAATGTAAATGTGTGTGTGTGTGTGTGTGATACACACTCACAAACTGAGGCCATTCCCTTGTTGTGACCCAGTAACAGGAGCCTCACATTCCTGATTAATGATGCAGGTTGGACCCAAACAATGAAAACACACACACACATGACTCTGCATTGACTCCCTCTCACTTAAACAGACTAAACAAAGTCTGATCATTAACCTTAACCTTAACCACAATTCTAATCTTAGTTCTCCTAAACTTTAACAGAGGCTCTGCCTCATTAGGACCAGGTTTTGGTCTCCATGAGGACTACTGGTCCTGACAAGTTCAGTGTTTACGACAGAACACACACACACGTACACCCAAACATGCAGCGGTGCGTTCAAGGACGTCGTTCCTCTCCGATGCTCATGAACAGACCGTGAATCAGTGAGAACATGAACAAAGGTCGTGACCTTTTACAATGAGTGTTTGTGTGTGTGTGACATGGAGGTGAAAGGTCACGAGATGTTGCAAGGTTTACTGCCGTGACCATTAGAGAGATCACTTTAAAGGGACAAATCATGCTCTTTTTTTCAAGTGTGCTGCTGGGGACAACCACTCACTCTCCCACACCAAACCCCACAGAGAAAATCAGTGATTTTAACATCACACACACACAGGAGTTGTTGATCCACTGCTGCCTCCTTCATTCAGTTCAAATGTCTTATTTTAGTGAATTCTTCGTTTGGATTTACCGCAGTGACACAAAGTGACCACACGAGGCAGCAGAGGACCAGCAGCTCCTGTGTCCCTGCAGCTAAAATCACTGATTTTCTCGATGGACTTTGGTGTGGGAGAGTGAGTGGTTTACAAACTTCAGTTTCCTGTCACATGAATAGAGGTAAATCAGATCAGTGCAGGAAAACCACTGTGACTCATTTAGCTGAGTGCATTTGAAGGAAGTGAATAAATCAGATAGTGGCGACAGCTCGTCAACATGATGGACGGGTGCAGGGGGCGGGAGGAGGAGGAGGAGGAGGTGGAGCCGACGTGGAATAAACCCAGAGATCGTAGAGTCAGTTTGTGAAGGTGAGAGCAAAGTGAGTGACAGTGATGTCATCAAACAGATGACCTCTGTGACCTCAGGTTTAACAAGCACAAGCACACACACACACACACATTCTGCTCACGTTCGCCTTTAGTCACTCCGGTGAGGTGAGTGAGTGATGATGAATAACAGGAGCAGGAAGAAAAGGAGGAAGAGAGAGAGAAGGAAGAGGAGAAGGAAGAAAATGAGAGAGGAGAAGAAGAGGAAGAGTGATGAAGAGGAGGAATGAAACACAGTGAGCATGTGTAATGAAAAGAAGTCCATGTTGAAGAGACTCCTCCTCCTTCAATTTCCTTCATTCTGTTAGAAAACATGAGCAGAATACTGATGGAGGGATTACACACACACACACACGCACACACACACACACACACACACACACACACAGAATCTTGCAAGAAAAGTAATGACTTTCTGCCTTCTGTGTGTGTGTGTGTCTATAGAGACCTGCTCTTGAACCAGGTCTCCAGACTCTCCTGGTTCAGTCTTCAGGTGTAAACACAGTATGTAGCCCCACACACACACACACACACACACACACACACACACACACTCTCACACATGTGTGTGTGTGTGTTTTCCTCTTCATTTCATGCTTCAGTAAAAACCTCCTCAGTCTCCGTCTTGTTTCTCCTCCTCCTCACCTTCATCTCCTTTCCTCTCTCACTTTCATCATGTCTCCTTGTCTCCTCTCCTCTAAATCTCTCCATGCGTCTTTGTCTTCTTTCCTCTCTCACATGTCTCCTAAATTCTCCATGTCTCCTTGTCTCCTCTCCTCTCCTGATATTTGTTTGTTTTGATGCCGAATTTTTTTGATTTCTTTTAAAACAAAACTTGAGACTTTAGTAACTTTCTCTCCTTTGATGATGAAGATGTTAAAGTTTCTCCTGCTGATGAAACTCAAACCTCTCTCCTTTCCTTCCCTCTCTCCTTGTTTCTCCTCCATCCTTGGCTCTGTCTCAGTGAAGGTCACTCGCTCACTAACGATTACCGATTTCATTCATTCTGCTGCAGTGAGGAGGGGGCGGAGTTTTCAGTTTGTGACCTTCACTTTTGACTGAAGGTCATTAAAGAAGGCGTCAGCACCACCGTCCGGCTGCAGCTGTCATTACAGCAACAACAATGACGATATCGTTGATATGTGAAGTTTGTCCTGAGTTAAAGAGAGACTTTTATTTTGAAAACTGCAGGGTTGGGTTATAGCATGAATGAAGAGAAACCAAGACTTTTATTTTGAAAAATTGTGCATGTATTTTAGCATGTGTGAATAGAAACCAAGGCTTTTATTTTGAAAATGGTAGGGTTGTGTTTTAGCATGGACATTTGTTGGGATTCAAAATTAAAGTTTCAATTCGTCCACATTAAAACAACGCTGCCCTTTTCAAAATAAAAGTCAGAGATTTTTTGTATATATATAATATAAATATATAAATAATTTTTTAAAACATTAGCCCAGATTAATTAATTCTAATTCTATTACAATTCATTTTAACAAAAAAAAATTATTTTCAGTATTTTCTGAATCGGCTTCCGTCAGCCTTTCATATACAATACCACCACCTGTTGGACTAGCAGGGGAATTACAGGTACACGATGCTAAACAGAGAAAAAAAATGACTTTATAATGTTTTCAGCGCGGACACTTTGTGTAAATAAGGTGACGAGTTTAAGTAAATTTTAGTATTTTATAAAAAATTCATCACAACAGAGAAAAATTCTACAAAAAATAAAATACAATATGAAAATGTGTGTGTGTGTGTGTGTGTGTGTGTCCTGCAGGTTCCAGTCTGTAACAAGTTCAAAGGCCGCCAGTCTGTGTTGCCATGGTTACAACCTTGGCCCCACGAGGAGAATCAGCTGACTCTGTGCGATGATGTCATCGCTTATCAGCAGCCAACTTTCCTTACATCCCATAATATTTGTGGGGGGTTGTGGAGCGTTAATAGATATTATAATTATTGGAATTATGAACTTATCATTGGAAACATGATATAAATGTGTGTGTGTGGGTGTGTCTGTGTGTGCGTGTGCGTGTGCAGTGAAGGTCACATGTCACACATCAGCTGATCACACTGAGGAAACATGACGAGACATCATCGAAAAAACAACAACAGAGAAAAGAGCAGAGGTCAAAGGTCAAAGAAACAACTTCAGGCAAAGTGTCATCACACACACACAGCAGTGATGTCACATGTTCATGATAGCTTGTACGACACATTAGCATGTTGTATTAATGTGCATTAGCATGTTAGCACATGCTAATAAAAAAAACTACCGTTGACCAGAGAACACAAACTTTTCTCTTTAACATTTCCTGACTTTATGACAATAATTCATTTATCAGTGGACGTGATTGACAGCAGCACCACGTTAACATCACATTGATTGATTGATTGATTGACTTGAGCTGATAAACAAACTCTCTGATCAGTTCACTGACCTGACACTAAAACTGTGACTGCAATGACCACTGAGGCCTGTGGAGGGCACTGTTGTTCATGTTCATCCACAGAGTCAGGAGGAATCAGCTGTCACACACACACACACACATTTTAAAACCACTCACTCTCCCACACCAAAGTCCAGAGAGAAAATCAGTGATTTGAGCTCACGGGGACACAGGAGCTGCTGGTCCTCTGCTGCCTCGTGTGGTCACTTCTGAACACAGAATTTAAACTTTGTGATGGAGGCAGCAGTGGATTAACAACTCCTGTGTGTGTGTGATGTTAAAATCACTGATTTTCTCTGTGGACTTTGGTGTGGGAGAGTGAGTGGTTTACCGGCAGCCATTTTCTTTTCACCGAGGCTGAGTGTCAGCAGCAGGGGGCGCTCACAGCACTGTGTCAAAATAAACCAAAACACTCCCTCCCTTCCTTCCTTCCTCCCCTCCCTCCATTCATCCTCTCCCTCTCTCTCTCTCTCAGGACTGACCTCAGTGTTGCGCAGCTAAAACACACCCACGTGTTTTAAAGCAGGAAGCGACACACACACACACACACACACACACACACACACACAGCAGTGTTGTGTACCTGTTGTCGTGTCTCCTCGTCACTGTCAGCAGGTGTTTTCCACTCTGACCTCTGACCCTGTGCAGCAGGAGGATGATGATGACGATGATGATGATGAAGTCTCTCACTCTCTTGTTTGTGTCTCTGTTCAAACTTCAGCTCAGTCGTCCTGTGTGTGTGTCTGCAGACCAGAACAGGGGGTTTGTGGGTAAAACACAGAAGAAGTAGCCGTCTCTCTTCTCCTCACCCCTCCTTCCCCCCTCTCTCTCTCTCGCGCTCTCTAACAGCGTCCCAGAATTCCCTGGTGCAGCTGCTGCCGCTGAGCTGCTGCTGTTGGTAAAACCATCTGTTGCAACACGTCTGCCTCTGCACTTTCACTCTCCCTCACTCTCCCTCACTCTGAGGCTGAGAGAGAAGAGCGAGAGAGGGAGAGGGAGGAGGCGGGGCCTGAGACTCACTGTCAGCCAATGGAGAGGCCGAGAATTCCTTCTCTCGGTCTCTTGCTCTGCCTGGAAGAGGAGGAGTCTTGGGCAGAGAGGACGCACGCACACACACACACACACACACACAGAGACAAGGAGACATTAAAATTGAGAGGAGAGGAAGCAAGGAGACACTGAAATTAAAGAAGACAAGGAAAAAACAGGAGGAAAGGAGACTTGGAAAAAATTGAGAGGAAAGGAGACAAGGAGACATGAATTAAATGAAAGGGAAGGAGATAAGGAGACATAAGAATTCAGAGGAGAGGAGAGGAGACAAGGTGACATGAAGAAGCTGATAGATGAGACAAGGAAGGATGGGAAAAAAAATGGGATGTGTCCTCGTCTCCTTGAATGTCACGTCCATGTCTCCTTTCCTCTCAATTTCCCAGAAGTTTTCAAAATAAAAGTCTGAGATTTTGTTCACTCACATGAAACCACAACTCCCACAGATTTCAAAATAAAAGCAGAGCAGCTGTGTCTGCCAGACACTCTGTTTTAGTGGGAAAGTCTAGAATAAAGTGGATAAATAAACTGAAATGTGCAGCGAGGACAAACTGTCTCTGAGGACGTGTGTGTGGACAGCTGTCCACTGTCCGACGATGATGATGATGATGAAGCACAGGCGCTGTCATAAATACTTTCAGTGACGAGGCAGCAACAAACTGAAGTTTGTAATCCACTCACTCTCCCACACCAAAGTCCATAGAGAAAATCAGTGATTTTTACATCACACACACAGGAGTTGTTGACCCACTGTTGCCTCCATCACTAAGTTCAAATGTCTTATTTTGTCACTAGTATTTGAAATCCTACATTCGGGTTTATTTCAGTGACACAAAGTGACCACACGAGGCAGCAGAAGACCAGCAGCTCCTGTGTCCCCACCAGCTAAAGTCACTGACTTTCTCTAAGAGGTTTGGTGTGGGGGAGTGAGTGGTTTACAAACTTCAGTTTTCTGTTGGACAAGTCTGTCTAACAGTGAGATAAAGACGTGAATGTGTTCTTAAGACATTGTAGACTTGAGGGCGCTCACAGCACAGTCCCTTCATGGCTACTTTTTCAAGCTGTAAATGTCCCTTTATCACCAGAATGTTTATCAGATAAATAGAATCCAGTTCACAAATAAAACGATCAGAGTGAGACGTCAGTGACGCTCGTCTGTGAGAAAAAGCTCTGCTGCCTCAACATCTGTTTGAATCCAGCGAACAATAACATACAGTGATGATGTCACATGACGTCGTCACACAAACCCTCAGCTTCTTATACACACCCTGAAAGTAGAGGGGGATATAGAGAGAGAGAGAGAGAGAGAGAGAGGGAGGGGAGCAAAAAGAGCGGGATGAAAGGTGGGGAGAAAGAGAGAGAGGAGGAGGAGAGAGATTGTAATGGAGGTGTTGGCACAGCTCCTGTCTGTTCATGTGGCTGGTGGCTTCACTTAAACTGAGCAAACAGAGAGACAGAGAGAGAGACAGAGAGACAGAGAGAGAGAGAGAGAGAGAGAGAGAGAGACACAGAGAACAAGAAGTCTTCTTGTTTCCAGTGAACGACACAAAACTCAGACGGAAACCATAAAAAAATTCAAGTGTTCATGAGTCCAGTAAAGACCTGCTCTTAAAAACCACACAAAAACAAACACACAAACGCGACGTGATGCATTTAAAGACATGTTTTCGCCGTTTTATTATATTATCACATTCAGCCATGGTTACGTGACATGACAACCATGTGTGGATGAAGCTGATATAGCTTTTCCTGCTAATGCTACGTTACATTGGATCCCAAGTGTGTCCAAACAGTCACGGTCAAAACAGCGTCCAACAATGATAAAACACTCCAACAATCTTTTCTAAAAGAGTTAGCTCGTAAAATCTACGTCAGTTTAAGTCTACAATGTCTTAAGAACATGTTCAGGTCTTTATCTCACTGTTAGACAGACTTTTCCAACAGGAAACTGAAGTTTTTAAACCACTCACTCTCCCACACCAAACCTCATAGAGAAAATCAGTGATTTTTGCTGGTCCTCTGCTGCCTCGTGTGGTCACTTTGTGTCACTGATTTAAACCTGAATGAAGGATTTTAAATGCAGAATTAACAAAATAATACATTTTTACATACAACATAATATATACTTAGTGATGGAGGCAGCAGTGGATAATGGAACTCCTGTGTGCTGTGATGTTAAAATCACTGATTTTCTCTATGGGGTTTGGTGTGAGAGTGAGTGGTTTACAAACTTCAGTTTCCTGTTGGAGAAGTCTGTCTAACAGTGAGATAAAGACGTGCACATGTTCTTAAAGACGTCAAAGACTTTTGTTAAGGGGATAAAATCTCTGCTGGCAGCCATGTTACATTCTATTTCTCCTCCCTCAGCAGTTTTCTCACACGAGGAGCTCACAAACCTCTGAAAACACTGCAGTGAACACCATCAGTGGCTCTGAGCCAAACTACAGTGGAGTGAATTAACTCCAGTGTGTCTGCGTCAACACAAACTGATCATTATGGACATAATAAAAGTTTATTTTATGGCACAACAGAAGCATTAGAACTGCAATGAGTTCACTGTAAACTCATCCAAATGTACATTTACGTTTAATTAAGTTTGAAAATTAAAAGTTTGCTGCTGTCGAGTCATGAGTCGTTCACTGCTTTTATTGTTGCAGAGTTTTTGTGAAGGTCAGAGGAAATAAAGGTTTGATGCATGAAAGAGAGAGAGAGAGAGAGAGGTTTCAGTGGATGCTGTTTCAGGTAACAAATGTAAAGTTCTTGAAAATTCTCTCTCTCTCACACACTGGGAACTTTCATTGTCTCACACTTGTTTCTGACACTTTTTGGCAGTCGTTGTTGGTGGCTGAATAGAATGGCTCATTATTTAGCAGTCAGTCTTCTGGTGGATGTATAGAATGACCCACTTTTTGGCATCAGTCTCTTGGTGGTTGAAAAGAATGGCTCATTATTTGGCAGTCAGTCTCGTGGTGGATGTATAGAATGACTCACTTTTTGGCTGTCGTCTTTTGATGGCTGCATAGAATGGCTCATTATTTGGCAGTCAGAAAGTTGGTGGATGTATGGAATGCAGTGTTGTTTTTGTCAACGATGACGATGACAAAATTATGCCCCTTTTTTTCATGACGATAACAAGACGGTGAAGAGATGAACATCTCATGTTTGACGACGAAAACTTGACGAGACATGTGTGAGTTTTCGTTGACGAGACGAGAATGGACGTAAATGTCAGTGTGTGGTTTGTCAGACGTTCAAAGTACACAACATTTCTGCTTATTGTGCGTGTAATCTGTCAATCAAAAGCTAAAAATGACTTGGTCCGTGTTTCAAGACGATTTACACTCTTCGCCCTGATGACGCGACACGGTTGGGGCGCACTGAGGACAGTCTGCTACGATCAACAGTCGCGCCGGGGGCATGTCCGCGGCCCTGGGAAGCGGCGCGGTCCGGGCGGGGGTTCACTGTAAAACACTTTCGCCCCAAGCCTTCCAAGACGATCTGGAGTCGGTCGCGGCGCACCACCGGCAGAGGAAATTTCATGTCAAACTTATGTGTGACACTGTTGTATGATGAAGTCGGCATCAATTCATGAGAAAAACTGTTGAAAAGTGTACTTTTTTTAACTAAAACTGACTAAAACTTTTTTGAGTTTTCGTCGACTAAAATTGGACTAAAACTATCACATATAGAAATGACTAAAATGTGACTAAAACTAATAAGAGTTTTAGTCCAAAAGACAAAAACCAAGACTAAATCGAGAATGGCTGCCAAAAACAACACTGATGGAATGGCTCATTATTTGGCAGTCAGAATCTTGGTGGATGTATAGAATGGCTCATTATTAGGCAGTCAGAGAGAGCGAGAGAGATGGAGTGAGGGAGATGGTGATGGATGAGTGTGTTCTCTGCAGAGTAATTAATTTCTCAACCTAGACAACATTTACTGTCAGTGTGAACAGGATTAATGACACACACACACACACACACACACAAATCTTAGTCCCAAACTTTATCCAGTTCCACAGAAATGAGTTTGTTTCTGTTTCACGAAGAACGAACTAGGCAGAAGAACCTGAGTGACTGAAGCTAACGGCACACAGTTCAGACGATTAATGTCGCCCAGCACAGCTGAAGCTAAATTTACACACACACACAGCACATCTCTCTCACACACACACACACACACAGACACATCTCTTGACACACCAACATGGAGCCCCACCCGTCCGTCAGAGGAAACTTGTTTCTATTCAATGAGCTGCAAATTAGACTGACCTGGTCCCGCATACACACACACAGTGCCCCCCCCTTTTCACTTTCTTCCTCCTCTCTTTAGAGACCCGGTCAAACCAGACACAGAGTGGCCATCAGTCAGACCACACACACACACACACACTCGGGAAATGAGGGGGAGAGAGTGACTGAGTGTAAAACGCAGGCAGACACAGAAGCATGCGAAAGGTTAAAGGTCAACTGATTGATTGTTTTAAGCCGATCAATCGTCTCTAAAATAGGACATTTTTATATCGACATTATAAAATCGTCAAGTAAAAGAATTCCTGCAGTGGTTCTGACCCTGAACGCAGCATCTCTGTGCGCTGTGGTCGTAACTTTTATGTCTTTTAATTCATATTAGTTATTTTCAGAATGTATTTTCTTGCGTCGATTAATCACTTACTAAATGAATCGTCAGCTATTTTTATAATCAATTAACTAATTTGAATGTGTGTGTGTGTGTCTGACAGCTACTGTAGCTTTAACAGGAAGCTGTGTGTGTGTGGTCAGAAATGTCCGTCCTCTAGGGGGCCGACAGCTGGTTACCATGGCAACAGAGCGCTCCGCTGTGTGTGTTTTAAGTAAATTAATGGTGAGATGTTAATTAGACCGCCAACGGGCTCCTCACAGCAGGACCTGCTTTCACACTGTTAAACACACACACACACAGCGACAGATGGAGATTAGATCGTTTAATAGTTCATCAATATCTATGAGGTGGAAATCTGCTCTCATGCAGCTTTTCCAGCTCTGCCTCTTCAGCGTTAACAACAGAAGAGCGAACCCTGGAAAACCCTGGAAGACCCTGGAAAATCCTGGAAAACCCTGGAAAACCCTGGCGAATCCCAGCGTCTATCTCCCACCCACTGATCCGCTGACTCCCAGAGATGAGCTTCATTTGGTTTTAATGTGGAGGCTGCTACGGGAATACGAAGATAAACAGCTGATTCTGAACAAACTCGTGAGGCGTTCTGATCACGTTCTAGAGCAATGTTTAGTGCTGAAATGTAAATAAATACAACAATTGTAGAGGAGGCGGAGCCTCACTTAATGTCTGAGAAAAATCAACACTGCCCTCATCAGCAGCACAGGTGCATGATGAGTACACAGGCGTCAGATTTAAATAAATACGATACATGCTCCACAAGATGATACACAGTCCATGATACGATACATGCGCCACAATACGATACATGCGCCACAATACGATACATGCTCCACAATTTGATACATGCTCCACAAGACAATACACAATCCACAATACGATACATGCTCCACAATGCGATACGCAGTCCACAATATGATACATGCTCCACGATATGATAAATGCTCCATGATACAATACATGCTCCGATACGATACACGATATGATACATGCTCCATGATACGATAAAAGTTCAACAATACGATACGCTGTCCACAATGCGATACATGCTCCATGATATGAGACACAGTCCACGATATGATAAATGCTCCATGATACAATACATGCTCCGTGATACGATATATGTTCCACAATACGATATGCGGTCCACGATACGATACATGCTCCACGATACGATACACGGTCCACGATATGATACATGCTCCATGATACGATAAAAGTTCAACAATACGATCGCGGTCCACAATACATGCTCAATGATATACATGCTCCACGATATGATACATGCTCCCGCGATACGATACACGGTCCGCGATATGATACATGCTCCACGATACGATACGCGGTCCGCGATATGATACATGCTCCACGATCGATACGGTCCATATGATACATGCTATCGATACGGTCCATATGATACGGCGATGATACGATAAAGTTCAACAATACGATACGGTCCACAATGCGATACATGCTCCATGATATGAGACACAGTCCACGATACAATTCATGCTCCGTGATACGATATATGTTACACAATGCGATGCACGGTCCACAATGCGATACATGCTCCACTATATGATACACAGTCCATGATACAATACATGCTCCACGACACAATACGATCGTGGAGCACGATACCATACGTGCTCCACGATACGATACATGCTCCATGATATGATACATACATGTATCGTATTATACTGTTAACCTCACTCATTTAAGCAGCGCCACCGTGAGGAGACGTGAAGTAGAGAAACTGGCAGGGACAGTTTACTTTAGAGCGTTTTCATTTATTCATTTAAATATCATTATTTGCCTGGAGTATCGATTATCGTTGCACGAGGAAGGAAGGACGACTTCTCTCCCATCCCTACTTCTCCTCTTTTTCTCCACCATGTTTTCCTCTTTTCCCTGACCTCTCTTCTCTTTTCTCCTCTTCCCTTTTTACACATTCTTGTCCATCCTCTCGCCTCCTGCTTAATTCTCCTCGCCTCCTCAGCAGAAGGTCAACAGGGTCGACAGGAAACATCCATCATGTTTTCTTCTCCACCACTGAAGGCAGTGTGTGCGTGTGTGTGCGTGTGTGTGTGTGTGTGTCCATCAGCGTCAGATACAACCTGTCACTCAACAATGTTGTCGCCACACACACACACACATACACACAAACACACAGCTGATAACAGTGATGGCAGATGAATCTCGCCGCTGTCGTGTCAACACTCACTTAATTTGCCACTGTGGTTACAGCAAGTGCAGACGTGTCGACACACAACCACAGATTAAAATGAAAAACATTTCACTTTAACGTGTAAATAAAATAATTAAGTCACTGATGCTGAGTCAGTGACTCTTAAAGGGAAAGTTCAGGCACTAAATTAACTGTGTTGTTTATTTTAATCACTAAGGTTTCTGTTTTTAAATGTGAATATTTTTATAGTAGTTTTAAATCATAGTCACTTTTCTTTTAAAATGAAGTTGAAACTATGGGATTCCACAAGGTTCATTATTGTTTACTATACATATATATGTATATACTTTATATATCTCCTTGGGCAGGACATTCTAAACTCATCGCCGTCTACTCCTGCAATGGCTTCTGAACATCTTCAGCATGTGTTTGACAAAGTACAGGACCAACTTTATCAATTGCAACTTGTTTTATTTGTTTGATGGTTTTTAATATTTTAAATAACACTGTAAGGGTACTACTGCTGCTGCTGCTGCTGCTGCTGCTACTGCTGGTTAAATGAAGGCTAAACAAATGAAAATAAACATGTGTGATGAGTTCAAATTAATCAGCCACAGAGAGAAGATGTTTCTACCGAAACAGAATGACTTCATGTGATGAAGACGAGGACTTTCTTTACTGTGATAGAGAGCAGACATACTCTTCCTCCTCCTCCTCTGACACACAATCAACCCCTTCACATCCTCCTCTTCCTCTCCTTCTCCACTCTTTTGTCGCTCCGATAGAAAAGGGTCAGTGTCTTCTACTGTCTGTGTGTATGTGTCATGACGGAAACCAGACACAGTCAGTCTGACTCTGACACTGACACACACACACACACACAAACACACACACACGCAGTGTGGATTAACCTTGGTCCTGCTGAGGGTTTTGTTATAAATAGTCTGATGTTAATCCGGTGAGTTTTAATCCCGCTCAGTAAATATGAAACATCTGGAGTTTCTGTGTTTGTGTCGTCAGGTGCAGATCGTCCTGATGTTCAAACATCTGGAGCAGATGGAGAGTGAGGATGATGAGTCAGAGTGTGATCTGTGTCAAACTCACAGAAACAACACAAACACTGTTCAGCGACACCAGATCACGTCCAACATGGAAACACTCTGTTTGTTAAATGATGGCATGAGGCTTGGTTGGATGCTTGGTTGGATGACTGTAGGTTGGGAGTTTGTTGGTCAGTTGGACGGAGGTTGAATGGATGAACCCAACATCAGGATTATGGATTATCCATCTGTCAGAGATGAAGCAGGACCTCATCATCCAACAATGAGGTCATCTCCATGAACTGAACCTGACGACCCCTGACGACCCCGACAACTGACAACAACCGACGTCGATGAGAAAACATCAGCATCGAGAGACACAAAAACACGTCGTCGCCAAAATCTTTTGAAGTTCAGCCAGTGGCGGCTCCAGGGAGGAGCTAGGTGGTGCTGTGGCTCCGCCTATAATAGCCGATGTCTCCATAGTTACATCTATGATGCTCCAACATTGGACTTGTGTTGGTAACTGTGTGTCTGTTGCTGCTGTTTGCTGCTCTGTTGTATTCAGAGCTCGACTGTGACACACAGCGTCGTCGTACCTGGTGAGAGGGTTCAACACCTAAATGTTTTCCGCCTCACTACAGTCGCTCTGTGTCTGCGCTCGCTGCGGCTGCCTAACACCCCCCCCCCATGTTGTTGCCTCAAACATGGCACTGGCTTTGAGTGTGACCGGCTGATGATTGGCGGTTCTGCCTTAAGTCCCGCCTCTCTTGGTGTGTTAGATTTATCATTTAGCTCGTGCTGAGGAGGCGGGAAGTAGCTAGGTTCATAGTTCACACACTACAGAGTTTTGACTTGTTTTCCGTTACTGTCAGTCACTTTTGGACATATAGAAGCCCGAAGTTATCAATATTGATTATAAAATATAAGACATTATTCAAAGGCATTCATTTTCACAGATACAATTTTTATTTTATTAGTCATGTTTGTTCCAATATCTTTAAGTCCGTTTTTATTTCCTGTTAGTTTGTAGATCTCTTTATTATTTTATACTGAGTGTTTTTATACTATGCAAGCAACCTCCATCATGACACGCCCCATATCACCTGCAATAGATTTGACTTCAGCTAAATATAAAATCACATGACCTGATGTCACAAAAGCAACACATACACACACACACACACACACACACACACACCAGCCATGTACAGACTGTAATATCAAAGCAGTGACAGAGACTACGATAAAGATGCAGAGAAAACTGTTGGTTGGATGAAGGTTGTTTGTTTGGTTGGTTGGATGTAAGTTGTTTGTTTGTTTGGTTGGATGAATGTTGGTTGTTTGGATGAAGGTTGGTTAGTTGGATGAATGTTGGTTGGTTGGATGAATGTTGGTTGGTTGGATGAAGGTTGTTTGTTTGGATGAATGAATGTTGGATGGTAGGATGACAGTTGGTTGGATGAATGAATGTTGGATGGTTGGATGATGGTTGGATGAATGAATATTGGATGGTTAGACAAATGAATATTGGATGGTTGGATGAAGGTTGGTTAGATAAATGTTGGATGGTTGGATGAAGGTTGGTTGATGAATGAAAGTTGGACGTTGGATGACGGTTGGTTGGATGAATGAATATTGGATGGTTGGATGATAGGTCAGGTCAGATAGGTCTCTCTCTCAGCGCCACCAGCTTTGTAATACTGTTAAAGTATCACAACTATATTATAAACAGTGACTGGTTGCACGTGTCTTCACTTTTCACGGAGGCTCATTTCAACAGTTAAACTCAATCAGTGTTGAAGGCGTCGTCACGGCAACAGCTCTAATAACCATAGCAACAGTAGTAAGTAACACCTCCGGCTGTCGCACGGTGAAAGTCAAACTTATTTCCCTGAATTTAAAACACTGTCGACCTTTAAAAAAAACCTCACAACACCAGTTGAGTGTGTTTATGTTCAACAGTTCTTCATTATAACACACACACACACACACATATATATGTAGTTGATTGATATACTGAAGGGATTACTCTGATTTTTCTTTACAAAGTTAAATTGATACTTGAAGTCATTATCTTTAATTAACAAAAAAAATACAGTGATATATGTTAGTAAATGATAAATAATGATGATTTAATGCAGTTTCTTCACGTGAAACAAAACCTGAGACAGAAAATCCACTGATCTATACACAGGTCTCCACAGGTAACTGTGTGTGTGTGTGTGTGTGTGTGTGTGTGTGTCCGACACACCCTGAATCACATCGGTGTCTGATGACTCACTGATTCTCTCGCACACACACACACACACACACACCACGCCCATTCTCCCACGCAGAAAATGATTCTCACATCACAAAGTAAAAGGTCAGCGATTCAGAATCTATGAGCAGAAATGTAAAGAAATAATAAACTCATTTTATTATGATTTTTGTTTTAGCCAATTAACAAAAGTAATAAAGTCAGTAGATATAGTATATTCTCATTAGTAAGAATATGTTCACGTCTTTATCTCACTGTTACACACACTGTTCCAACAGGAAACTGAAGTTTGTAAACCACTCACTCTCCCACACCAAACCTCATAGAGAAAATCAGTGATTTTAGCTGGCAGGGACACAGGAGCTGCTTGTCCTCTGCTGCCTCGTGTGGTCACTTTGTGTCACTGAGGTCAATCTGAATGAAAGATTTTAAATGCTGAATTAAACAAAATAAGACATTAGAACTTAGTGATGGAGGCAGCAGTGGATCAACAACTCCTGTGTGTGTGAGGTTACAATCACTGCTTTTCTCTATGAGGTTTGGTGTGGGAGAGTGAGTGGTTTACAAACCTATAGGTTTGAATCAAAACTGGTCCTCACAGCATTTTAAAGACATGTGTACACACACACACACACACACACACACTCTCAGAGTGAGCAGTAATGGGCTCTTCTGGGATCAGCTTTATCAATATCGCAGTAGACGGAGGAGTAAAGCATCAAAGGTTGAACAATTAAAGCTGCAGATGAAGAACAGACAGAAACCTTCAGAAGTTCACACACACACACACACACACACACACACGGTGAAAGTGGCACCCGTGCGTTGCTCAGCGGCTCTATAGCGCCCCCCCAAGGTGAAAACAGAGGCACAAAAGTTGTTAACGTGCATCAAATCTCTGGAAACGTGGCACGGAGGTCAGATCTGGCAAAAATGTGATATAGTCATTGTGCTCAGACCTGTGCGTTGCACCAGAGTTCTATAGCGCCCCCCTAAGGTGAAATGTGGATGGAGCAAGCCAAAATTACAGGAAGTCGGCCAAATCCATCCTAGTGATTTGCACGAGTCCGTACCAACATTAAAAAAACACGACACGATCGCAATCCAATGAGATCAGAACGCAAACTGACCCAGAACCAGATCCTGGTCCTCATCAAAGCTGAGTTTATTTCCATTTCATTTATTCAGTCTTCAGATCAAGGGTTTTTATGGAAAATATGTGAAAAGTTTTTTCTGCTTCTGACTGAAGTTTAACGACGACACGTCAGACTCTTCAAACCCGCTCAGCTTCAAAGAGCCTCAGTTAGACGTCAGCTTCAAATATTAATAACTGCAGCCAGTACGGGTTACCCTTTAATCAATATCCCTGACACACACACACACACGCACAGTGTCTCTGTGTCCATGTCACTGAATGTGTCCACGGGACAAAAACCTGAGTCAGCGATTCTTAATCTTCTGTTTCAATCTTCAGACACTGTGTGTGTGTTTGGACATAATATGCATTATATAAACGTATATAAAAGTACATAACACCACATGCATAAAAAATGTATAACTACACACACACACACAACTGCATGTATAACATTACTCACACACTTATGCTCTTATGTATACGTGTATATACTGTATATCACACATTGTGATGAATTTAATATTATGCAAATAAAGTAACATACATGTTTTTATATGTATATATATATATATATTAATATACAGACAACCACAACATAACTGCATGTATAACATATGTAAATTATATGTGTGTGTATATATGTTAAAAAAAACAGACTATGTTTAGAAATACATATGACCACATTATATTAAATGTATAACTACACATACATATATATATATAGACAGTACATACACGTGTACATAAGAGCATATATGTGTGTGTGAGAACCTGTTGACTGCTGAGTGAACTTCCTGCTGAGAACACGAGTCAAAAGCTTCAGGAACAAACAAACACACACACACACACACACATACATCATCCCTCCGCTCTCTGACAAACTGTTGCCACGGGTTACCATCACCTCCCATCAATCACTGCGGCAGGAAACAATGCTGTGACAGACAGGGTCGCCATGGCAACACAAAGACCCGCTGATGACTCAATGGAGAGAGAGAGAGGGGGGGAGAGAAAGGGAGCTGCCTTTCTGAGCCCGAGTCTGGTTTAAGAGGATTATCATCTCTTTACAGAAACTGATAATCAGACTAATTAGACTGAGAGAGAGGATTAAAAAAACATTATTTATTCATAACACGTAACAAACTTTTCACCCTTTCATCCTGCGTACGATGAATACATTCAATGACTTCTATTCTGTTATAAAATAAATGTGAATATGAGAAATAGAAACATCACAGACTCCAGGAGCTCGGGCCACAGTTAGCTGCTTTTTCATTAGGAATCAGATGTATGTGCATGGGGGGTCTCTCCATATATGGGCACAGAAGTGTCATAAATGTGGAAGCTGTGGGGCCTTCATTGGTAGGAGGTTCATTAAAGGAATACTTCACTGATGTGCACTCAGTTCAGTTTCCCCTGAGTCAACAAATATCTTCATTCTTGTTGTTACCAGTGTCACGTGGTCCGAGACGACGTGAACGTAAACTCAGACTCTGACAGACTACCACCTGTATATACATAAATATGTAAATATTTAAATAAAATATATAAATAAAAGTGGTTTACAGTGAACTTCTTTCTCGGTTGTTTTTGTCGGAGGTGAACGTGTGAGATGTGTTCTTCACACTGAGAAACACAGAGCTGCTCATGATCTCTGTGAAAAGCCACAGCACACAACACTGCGGCTGTGGCTGCTTTTTCACAGTAAAAGTCATTTACATGAAGGAAACCAGTGTGTGTGTGTGTGTGTGACTAATTAGGACAAGACTAATAAAATCCACACACACACCAGCTTATGTGTTTCCTCTGACACCAACGGTCACTGATGGAGTTCACGATTATCCACAGTGTGTCTCATCGACCAGAACAGATAAAAAAGGAGGCCCCAGTGTGTGTGTGTGTGTGTGTGTGCGTCTGTGTGCACTCGAGCCCTTTCAGATTCAGACGGTAAACAACTCATTCATTATTTCTCTCTCGCACACGTTAACCATACCAACATCAAAGAACCATCACCTTCTACGAGACACATCAAAGACGAAAAGTTACCTGGAGGTTGTGCAGGTGCAAAAGGGCGTGGCCACGGCAACCATCGGATCAATTGCCAAGAAACAGGAAGTGTCCTGTAACTTTGACCGTGAACAAACTCGAGCTGATCGGGAGGAAACAGCCTCACCACTGGGGGGCAGCAAATTGTGTTTAAAGACAGGATTTTTGGTTTAAAAAAGTTTCCAAAGTGAAATAGGATTCCAAGATGGCCACCAAGTAGTGTGCTGTGATTTGAAGAATAACATTAATATTAAACTGTATTTACAACAAAATTTGATTGTTTTAGCCCAATATTATAATATTAACAACTATCTTATAATTTAACTTTAACCTCAACTTTTGTTTTTACAAATTTTACAAATCTATTCCTGTTAATTCCCGTGGAAAGTTTCCAATTTGGAAAATTAATTCCCTCAAATTTTGCAACCTCTAATCAGAAGTGAGCAACGTTCATGTTGATGAAATTAACTCATCAAGAGTTCAGAGTCAAACTGGAGCAGATTGAAACCTCAACTTCTACAGCTGCTCATTAGCATCTCCGCTAACACACACACACACACACACACAGGGGTCCCAGGCCTCCTGTTGTGTAGCGTGTGATGATTACAAAGACCATCTTGTGTGTGTGTGTGTGTGACCCTGAGGTTTTATTAAAAAGCTCTTTTGTGGCTTTGAGATGCTAATCGTTCTATTATCAGCAGGATAAAAGAGAGTTTAGCTGCTTAAAGACAAACAAATGACTTCTGGCAGACACACACCATACATGGCTAATGAGCGCTCTGCCTGTGTGTGTGTGTGTGTGTGTGTGTGTGTGTGTGTGTCAAAGGTCAAAATCCTTCAGTGTACTTTAAGGTCAAAAATCCTTCAGTGTACCCAAGGTCAAAGTCCTTCCATTGTGTCCAAAGGTCAAAGTCCTTCCAGTGTGTCCATGGTCCAAAAGTCCTTCCAGTGTACCCCAAAGTCCAAGATCCTTCAGTGTGTCCAAAGTCCTTCAGCAGTGTCCAGGTCCCAAGAATCCTTCAGCCCAAAGTCCTTCAGTGTGTCCAAGGTCAAAGTCCTTCAGGTATGTCAAGGTCCAAAGTCCTTCAGTGTGCCCAAGGTCAAAGTCCTTCAGTCCAAAGTCCAAAGTCCTTCAGTGTGTCCAAGGTCCAAAGTCCTTCAGTGTGTCCAAGGTCCAAAGTCCTTCCGTGTGTCCAAGGTCCAAATTCCTTTCAGAACCAACTGGATCCAAAAAGCCGTCAGGGAGTTGGACAAGGATGACAAAACAAACGCAGCAGAGAGTCGACGACGCTTGAGGATGTTTTAAGATTATTTAAATTATTGCACAAATAAAGAAAAATGTTTAGACATTTCCCTGCCTGGGTCAGTGTGGATCAACTATAACTGAGACTTTTATTTTGAAAATTGCAGGACTGTGTTTTAGCATGGATGAACAGAACCTGATGGTTTTATTTTGAAAGCTTTGGGCTTGTGTTTAAGCCTGGATTAGTAGAAATTAAGACTTTTATTTAAAAAAAAAACTGCATGGCTGTTTTAGCCTGAATGAACAGAACCTGAGGCTTTTATTTTGAAAGCTGCAGGGTTGTGTTTTATGGATGAAGAGAACCTGATGCTTTTATTTTGAAAACTGCATGGTTGTGTTTTATGGATGAACAGAACCGGAGGCTTTTATCTTGAAAACTGCATGGTTGTGTTTTATGGATGAACAGAATGTGAGAAGATGAAGGTGAGAAAAGAGGACAGGACTGTCTCTGTGTCTTTGTGCTCCACATGTGAGACGTGGGAGGTTTTCTGCTTCCTGTCCTCACACCTCGTCTTCACACACACACACACACACACACACACACACGCACACACACGAATAAAGATGCTCACATGAAAGAAGAAAACCTGAAACTTTAGACTTCAGAGAAACAGAGGAGTGGCCCCCTGGTGGACGTTCAAGAAAATACAAAACAGATGTTAGCATAGCATTTTCATTAGCATCAGCCAGATCACATGATGTCAGTGGTGTGTGTGTGTGTGTGTGTGTGTGTGTGTGTGTCTCTGTGTCCATTTAAGTCTTTATATAATCCAGTATGAATAAACATGAGATGATTTATGAATAAACATGGCAGCACTCTGAAAACACACACTGTCACACACACACAGTTCATGGATATTCAGCAGCAATCCTTCTGTCGTTCACTCTCTGTTCTCCTCTGACAAAGGTTCAAACTTTACCTGCTTTTTCTTTGTCCTTTTTCTCCCGACAGACACCTGAATGCAACACCAGTTACAGACACCTGACGCAACACCAGTTAACAGACACCTGAATGCAACAACAGCCACAGACACCTGAACGCAACACCAGTTACAGACACCTGGCGCAACACCAGTTAACACCGCAGCACCAGTTACAGACACATGCGCAACACCGGTTAACTGAGCAACACCAGCTGCAGACACCTGAGCGCAACACCAAACAGACACTTGAAGTAACACCAGTTACAGACACCTGAACAGTTACAGAAACCGCAGCACCAGTTAACAGAACAGAATACAACACCAGTTACAGACACCTGAACACAACACCTGTTACAGACAAACAACACCAGTTAACACCTGAACACAACACTTAATACACACAAGCACCAGTTCTAGACACCTGAACACAACACCAGTTACAGACACCACAACACCAGTTACAGACACCTGAACTTTACAGAACAACACCAGTTAACACAACACCTTACACAACAGCACCAGTTAACAGACACCTGAATTACAGACATGCAACAGCCACAGACACCTGAGCGCACCAGCAGCAGACACCTGAATGCAACACCAGTTACAGACACCTGACACAACACCAGTTAACAGACACCTGAATGCAACAACAGCCACAGACACCTGAGCAGCATTACAGACACCTGTTACAGTTACATTTAACAGACACCTGAGCCCACCAGCTGCAGACACCTGAGGCAACACCAATTACAGACGCGAAAGTAACACCAGTTAAAGACACCAGAACACAACACCTGTTACAGAAGCGTGTAGCAACACCAGTTAACAGACGCAGAATACAACACCAGTTACAGACACCTTTAACAGACACCTGAACACACGGTTAATGACACACCACAGTTACAAACAACACAACACAACACCAGTTATTACAGACACACAGTTTAAACCAGTTAACCACCTGACAACACCAGTTACAGACACAAGTTAACAGTAACACCAGTTACACCTGAACACAACCTGTTACTCAACACCAGTTAACAGACAGAATACAACACCAGTTACAGACACCTGAACACAACACCAGTTAACAGACACCTGAACACAGTTACATGTTAACAGAGAATACAACACCAGTTACAGACACCTGAACACAATTAACAGGTTACAGACACCTGAACACAACACCACAGACACCACAACACTTACACAAACACGCAACACCAGTTCTAGACACCTGAACACACACCAGTTACAGACACACACAACACCAGTTACAGAAACTTGTACACAACACCAGTTCACCTGAACACAACACCAGTTACAGACACCTGAACACAACACCAGTTAACAGACACCTTTACACACAATGCAACAACAGCCAACACCAGCAGCAGACACCTGAATGCAACAGTTACAGACACCTGGCGCAACACCAGTTAACAGACACCTGAATGCAACAACAGCCACAGACACCTTTACAGACACCTGGCCAACACCAGTTAACAGACACCTGAAGCACACCAGTTACAGACGCAGGACACCTGAAGGCAACACCAGCTGCAGACACCTGAACGCAACACCAATTACAGACACTTGAAAGTAACACCAGTTATAGACACCTGAACACAACACCTGTTACAGAAAGCGTGCAAACCAGTTAACAGACGCAGAATACAACACCAGTTACAGACACCTGTGTTAACAGACACCTGAACACAACACCAGTTAATAGACACCTGAACACAACACATTAACACCAGGATGAACACAGTTACAGACACCTGAACACAACACCAGTGACACCTGAACACAACACCAGTTACATAACACACCTGAACACAACACCAGTTACAGACACCTGAACACAACACCAGTTAAAGACGAACAAGTTCACCCTGAACACAACACCAGTTAACAGACACCTCAACACGACACCAGAATACAACACAAGTTACAGAAACTTGAACACAACACCAGTTACAGACACTTGAACGCAGCACTGGATTCAAAGAAGCACGTGACTCACCTCGACAATGTCCCCTCGTGTCGTCGTGACGTCATAAAGGCGGTTGTCACCTGTCGTGATAAACTCTTTTTTGACGTCACGAGCGGTTCATTTAAATGTCATGTCGAACATCAATTCCTCCTCTTCTTCCTCTTCCGCCTCTGCTCCTGCCGCCAAAACTGTGCCGGTGACGTCACACGCCCATTCTCTTTCTCACCTTGATGGACACCACCGCTTGTCTGTTTGGCTGCAGTTGCCTCTTTGCACCACAAGGACTGATAGAGAGTAAGAAAGTGACAGTGAGAGCAGCTGAGCTGCATCAGCAGGTGAACACTGCCTCCCTGTGGCTTTTCACTGGAACTGCACCTTCACTGGGTCAGAGGTTTTTTTCATGGATTTTTATGTCATGTTATGTCATGTCATGTCATGTTATGGTTATGTTATGGTTATGTTATGTTATGTTATCCATTATCTACGGCTTTATCCTCCACCGGAGGGTGCTGAGCCAATCTCAACTGACATAGGGCGACACCCTGGACAGTTCGCCAGTCTTAATTTCATCACTTAAGTTACTTTTATATTTTAGTTACTAATTACTTACTTCCACCCCCACGACCCGACCCCGGATAAGCAGAAGAAGATGAAGATTACTTACTTCCATTGCTCATGAGCAGCCCATGGACAAGGATTCAGGGTCACCAGTTCAAATCCCAGGACAATAACTGGGTGCTATTGAGCAAAAGTAAACCCCGCCCACTCCTCCTGTGTGTGTAAATAAAACTAATACTTATAACTTTATGAAAAATCAAGAATGCAGTGGTTTTCAGATCTGAGTTCAGCTTTAATGACACAAACATCATCGTTAAATTTGTGTAAAAAAAAATAAAACAAATGTTACTGATCGTCGTTTATTGATCAAACTCCGTCAGTGAACTGAACAAAGAAAAAAAAGATCAACACTAAAAATGGAACCTGGCCTGTATGAAGTCATATGTTCGCCTCTTCCTGTGACATCATAATTGAAACATAATCAAAGCAAACACAACCGGAGGGGGCGGGGCTTATTCAGAGCGATGGCAGAGCTTGAGTTTGTCAGGTCAATCACAGCTGTGTTATCTGAAAGGGGGCGGGTTTAGAGTTGTTGTTTTTTAAATAAACAAAATGGCTGCTGGCAACAAAATTGATGACAGATCAGTGTCTGGATGTCACATGACTATGATGTGATGTCACATGTCGTGATGTCACAGTCACGTGTGGAGGCATTTGTGTCTGAGCGTCGATGAAATTAAAAAAAAGAATTTAAATAATAATAAGAATAAAAAAGATGACATTATAGGAAACATTTAAGTTTCACCCGGAACATGAATAAATGTAAACATGACACTTATTTTTTTGCGCATCAGTTTCGTAACAACAAAACAAATCGCGACGACTCGTCGAAAATGAAGTACGACATTTCCTCGCTCTCTAAAAACAAACGTTTAAAAATACAAACTAAAAAATAAAAGCGCTAACTGCGGCGTCTGCACGTGTCATTTCCTCCCACTGAGGTCACATGACAGGTGTTGACTGACAGGTGTGAAGCAGCCAATCAGAGGCCGCGGAGTCAAACGCCATGACATCACTCCGGCTGCGTCGTGGCGGCAGCGCGGCGATCGGACGGCAGATGGTCACAAAAGTCAAAGTCCAAGGTTTGGAGGCTCCGCCTTCTTTTCTTTTTTAAACTTATTTTTTAGCCCTCTGTTGTTGATCGCCCCTCAGGTGCGCCTCCTCTTGACTCCTCCCGGACTCGCAGGATTTGATGATGTCAGCAGTTTCTCTGCTGCTCGGCTCCTCTTCCTCTTCTCTGCCTCCTTGGCTCCTCCCCCTCCCAGGGCTCCTCCTTCACTCCCTCCCTTCTCCTTCTCTCGCTCTCTCTCTTTGTCGCGACTGCTGCTTGTTCGCTCTGACATCTTCACTGACGAGTTGCTTCCTGAAGAGAAACACGACACAAGATGGAGGCGGTCACTGAAGGTCAGGGGGCGGGGATACACGATACATGTTGCAAGATAAGGATAAAATAGAGACAAGTCTACGATATCTACGTCACATATTTGTCTTTATCGCACCATTAAACGAAGTTTGTAAACCACTCACTCTCCCACACCAAACCTCATAGAAAGAGCAAACTTCAGTTTCCTGTTGGAAACATCTGTCTAACAGTGAGATAAAGACGTGAGCATGTGACATACATCATATATCGTACTTACACTGAGCAGAAGAGGGCGCTCAAGCACACATCAAAAACATGAACTCAGGTACCTTCTTCATGTGTTGCTGGAGGTTCTCGCTCCATCCTGAACTCCTCTTTACTCTCCTCCTCTGAACCTAGTTTCCCTACACACACACCAAACAAAACAACAACTTGTCAACACAAAATAATTCCCAACAGGGGGAGGAGCCAATGAGGGGGAGGGATTAAGAGAGAGAACCAACCTTCTTTGACCTCCTGAATGATGTCCTCGGGCAAAGAGAAACTCTTCTCTGTGTTTGGAAACGGTAAGATCTCTGACTCGTGCTACAACACGTGCACACACACATGCAGACGGACAGACACACACGCACACAGACACACACACACAGACGTTCAGGTTAGGGTTAGGGCACTAGTAATTATGGTTAAGGGTAAAGTAAGTCTACAGGAAATTAATGTGTGTGTGTGTGTGTGTGTGTCCTCACCAGAGCCTGCATGTCATACATGGTCCCCAGATGATCCCAGATAACAGAAGACGACACCTGACGTCCAATGTTCTGACTGAACTTGTCTCTGATGCAGATCATGTGGAAGTGACGGTTCACACCTGAGAGGCAGACAGACAGAGAGAGAGAAAAAGCTCAGGACATTGTTTTTAAACTAAAGATAAAAAGTCTGCTTTTAAAGTCTTAACAAAAATCAGATCCAAATCAAAATGAGACTAACACAGAGAGAGACAGACAGGCAGGCAGACACACAGTGGTCTCAAACTCATGGGCCGCCCCCTCAGTCGATGTCCTGTGACCCTTCACTTATATAAGCTCGTCTATTGTTTTCATTTGATTTCTCGGCTTCTTAAATGTGAATATTTTACAAATAAATAATTCAAACTCAACTATTTTGGTTTCATCATAATTTTATGACAATTTCTGGAGCACTTTTTTAAACAGTTCAACTTTACTCTTGTTTATTTTAAATAACGTAAACATAAAAAGGGGTTTCATTGACGTCATCACTACTTGTGGTGTGACGTCACACTGTCGTTTACATATAAACAAATAAATGAAGCAAACGAAACCTCACAGATTACAAATGTTTTCATTTTATTTGTTTTTTATAAAGAACAGGTGAATGCGATCATCGTCACTAGTTAAGGTCTAACTAACTAACTAACCCCTCTTTGAAGTGATGCGTTCACGGACGTCTCTCTCTCTCTCGGTTGTTGTTAGCATGCTAACGTTAGCTTCTCACCCACGGGCTTGTGTCCGATCATCGCGTGAAAAAGACAAACTTCCACTTCGTGACTCCAAACCACCGAGTCATCTCCCGGGACCAGAGCCGAGTCCGGAGGCTTCTCTTCGGCCTGACTCAGTGTCACATCCGCCTCCCCCATCTCCGCCGCCGAGCCGAGAACCGAGCGAACACAGCCGCCGCTAACGGAATCGAGCGCAGCAAGCACCGGAAGTCCGGGGCATTCGCTTCCGGCTATTGTTGGTTTTTCACAATAAAACATTTCTGCAGTGAAATAGGCCCCGAAACAACTAAATCACCGACATGACGATAACAATCTGATATTGATTTAATTCAGAGTCGCAAACAACTAAATAACGGTCAGAAAAATGACGACATCGATAAATAACAAACGGAAAAGGATATGAATGTAGCACTTCCGGTCTCTTTGTCAGAATAAAAGCCTAATTTCAACTGTTAATGTTAAATAGATAATTACAGCATTTAAAAGTATGATTTATTTTGGATTTTGTCAGTAGTATGTTACAAGTGTTTTTATTTTCCAATAAAAGTGACTCTCATTATATTACATGTAATTTAGCAGACGCTTTTATCCAAAGCAACTTACAAGGGAATTGAGTACACATAATGAAATCTGGTTGTACATACTGTGAGTGAAACACCAGATCAGTGTTTGAATCCTATTATTAAACATTAAATATGAATAATTAATAGCATTATAAGATTTTCTCACATTTACACAAAGGATTTGTGTCATTCCTGTGTAAGGGGGGTGGAGTGGCGAAAGACATCATGGTCGCATGTTCGACTCCCCCCCCTGGCTGATTGTACTCAATTCCATTGTAAGTCGCTTTGGAGAAAAGCGTCTGCTAAATGACATGTGACGTAATGTAATGTAAAAAAATAAATGTGGAGTTACAGATCCTCTTTAGTTCTTTAAAATCACTGAGTAATGATCAGTTATTTCATTACAATCATGTGTATTCATTTAAGAACTCGGAGACAAAGAAGTGCCGTGACGGCGACGCCTGCTTCTCTATACGGTGATCGACCCACCAAAAACTTTATTGCAAATAAAATACAGTCGGAGCCGTGAGACGACGTCCTGCACAAACAACCAGAGAGAGAAAAAGAACATAATAATAATAAGAATAAGAATAATAATACAATGTTTTTAAACATGAGTTTCTGAGCTGAACATGAAAATAATGATGATCCTTAAGTTTTTATTTCTCATTATTTACATCAACATAGAAAAAGTCTCTGAATGAAGCATCAACGTCGTTTACGTCCAGAATCTTTATGTGAAAACTCGTAACATCCACACAGTCCTTTCTCAAAAAAACAACAAAAAATTAACAAAATTCTCCCTTTTTAATTCTCTTCTCGGATCCTTTACCAAGTTGCATTCTGGGACATTCTGTGCTTTTAAAAAGGTGCAGTGTGTGAAAAATAAAATAATTATCCTTCATAATGAAGTAATAAAATCACCAGATTGATTTTCCATATCCGCAGAATGAGCCGGAGTAGATTTTTGTGACAAACTTTTTTTTTATCTCGTCCGCAGTTACAGGACAAACACGGACACGTTTAATTATTTAAAACACTAAGTGAAAAACTTAAGGGTTAACCGTTTTATCATGGGTTAAAGCTGCAGTCGGCAAGATTTCTCTCACACAGATAAAGCTCATCTGAGAGAGAACTGGACTCCTCCTCCTCTGGATCTCTGACCAATCACAGGACAGTTCAGAGAGAGAGAGAGAGAGAGCCTCCTACTGGCTGTAAACAGCTGTTTCAGTAAAAAAGGTCAACAACACAACACGTGTGATAACCAACAACACTGCAAAGAAACAAAAACTAATACGATTCTGAATGTGTCAGAGTGGGCGGAGCCTATCAGATTTCCTCAGCTTGTGTGTTGTACGTGCTCGTCTGGTGGGTGGAGCTTAGAAAAGAGGGAGAGAGCTGCAATTTCAATCGACACGGGTCATTAAAAATGTTACGTGTGAAAAGTCTTGAAAAACATAAGATCGGGAAAATGTCGGACGACAGAAAATCGTGTTTCAGATCAACGGAAAATCAAGTTGTAATGTCGCGGACAGACACGATGAAAAACGGACGCCTCCTCCAGCTGATGATGTCACAAGGCCCCGCCACCCTCAGAGCAGCAAGAGGCAAGGCTCCTCCTCCTACTCTGCTGCGCTCACAGGCGCTAACATTCTGAAAGTTTAGGAAATTAAGTGGGCGGAGCTTTAGAAAGAAAAAAGCCTTGTTTCTGCAAAAAAAAGTAAACTAATGGCAAATTCTAAGGTTTAAAGTTACTTTAAGTAAAAATTTGTTAAAGAATTTCTTTGCTTGTTTAACTTTCATCTTAAATTCCTTGTTTTAAGGAAAATTAAGTCTGAAAGTAGCAGTATTTTAAATCGACTAAAGAATACTTGGCTGGTTTTATTTATTTATTTATTTTTACAGTGCAGCACTGAACGTCGATGGCGTTTATTTCATTTACGAAACTTTTAGCTGCTCATGAAGTTTTTCTTTGTGCTTCAGACAAATTGGTGGCGACGACATCGAGGAAACAGAAAAGTCGCTATGAATCTTAAAAACTACGATAAATAATTTGGGTTTTTTTTTTCCGTTCAATTTCATCAAACATATCCATCTGCCACTAAAAACAAACATTTTATGATTTGGAAACCTAAGGGGGCAGAGCTTTAGCACACAAAGGTTTATTTTCAATTAAGTAAAAACGAGTCGCATTTCTGGGAAAAATAATCTCGGCAAATACAAGAAAAAAGAAACAAGGCCAGAGGCCCATGTTATCGCCACCTGCTGGTGAGGAGTGGAACACAGTTTATCCACTCAGACG
The DNA here is from genome assembly GCF_019176455.1 of Solea senegalensis. Classification (NCBI taxonomy): domain Eukaryota; kingdom Metazoa; phylum Chordata; class Actinopteri; order Pleuronectiformes; family Soleidae; genus Solea; species Solea senegalensis. The sequence continues at coordinate 23,741,332 of NC_058031.1, forward strand.
GATGTTTCTTTCCCGAAATCACACCTCAGTGTTTGTAATCGATTGCCAACTCTGGTGCATTCAAGAAACTTGGTAAATTTCAGATATTTGCTGCTGCCACCATGTGGGAAAAGATGCACCACAAATGATCTCAGAGTAGAGAGATATTCTTTTACAGAATGCAGTAACTGATAAAAACCATATTCTTTCAGTTTTGTACCTTTTTTTAATATTCCGATAATATTGAGAAAACGTCCGAGTGTGCGGTTTATTTCTCAGGATTCACACAAGTGAACACCATTTCTACACATTTAAAATAAAAAAATGAACAAAAGGAAAAAGAAAATGCACAGAATTAAAATTATACTGGATTTTTCATCTTAAAATTCTGGCCTTAAACACGAGAAAAGTGACGCAACACAAATGATGACGACGACGATGATGATGATGATGCTGATGGTGAACAGTTTGTTTCACCTCAATCTTGCAGAAACGACGTGGTGACACGAGCGTGAGGCGAGGGGCGTTCAGCCAGATGGTTAACGACAGCCGTTACCACGGAGACCAGCGGCTGCTCCCGCTGCTTCAAAGACAAAAAATACACTAGCAACACAAGCTTCGTTTCCCTCGACGACAGACAGACACAGCTGGAGCGGCGAGACAGGGAGGAGGGCGGGGCTTCAGTGAAATGTGGTGGTGGCAGCAGGCTGGATGACGGTGGAGATGGGCGGAGCAGAGGGCGGGCAGCGATGAATGCTATTGGTCCTTCTTCTGCGATTCTGACCCCTCGTCTTTGGCCTCCTCCTCCTCAGGTGGTGTCTCCTCGTACCTGCAGGGAGAAGAGGAGGGGGGAGAGTCAGAGTGATGTCATTATGTAGAATAATCTAAATCTAAACGGATGATGTCATATGTTCTGATGACACAAACATGATGATGTCATCAGCTGGTGAAACAGGCTCTTTACCTGCCCAGGTGAGACTAGAAGACTAGGGAGAGTAAACAGAGGGGGGGCGGGGTTTCTACATGGCAGTTGGCTGTAATCGGCGGCGGCAGGGGGAGGAGCCTGTTGTCATAGAGACGGCATCCATTGAGCTCGCCAAGCTGGCAGGTGAACCGCTGACTGTTGGGAAGGAAGTGAGTCTAGGAGACGCGGGGAGGACTTCCTGTGCCGACTCATAGCTAACCATGACGAGGGGAGAGGAAGGAGGAAACAAGGAAAGGAAGGAAGGACAGGATATGCAGTTGACGAAAATTTTAAATAAAAAAAGAAGAAAAGAGGATCAGACGGAAAAGAAAAAAGGGAAAACATAAGAAAAGAGAGAAAGAGAAAAAGTTACGTTTTTATCTTAAGTTAAAAACTAAGATGTGAGAAAATGGAGGAGGAAAGATGGAGGTGTGGGAGGAGCTAAAGGGGACGCAAGCAGCTGTCAATCAATGATGTCGCAGGGCAAGGAGACGATAGAAAAATGGACATGATCAGTTATCTTTACACAAATTAACGTTCTCTCCAAAACCAAACCCCACAGAGAAAATCAGTAATTTACAGGAGCTGCTGGTCTACCGCTGCCTCGTGTGGTCACTTTGTGTCACTTAAATAGTCTGAACGAAAACTTTCATATGACAAAAATGTACTAATTTGAACTTAGTGATGGAGGCAGCAGTGGATCAACAGCTCCTGTGTGTGTGATGTTGAAATCACTGACTTTCTCTATGAGGTTTGTGTGGGAGAGTGAGTGGTTTACAAACTTCAGTTTCCAGGTGGAAAAGTCTGTGTAACAGTGAGATAAAGACGTGAACACGTGACGTAGACATCGTAGACTTAAACTGACGTAAATTTAAATCAGCTGCATCTTTGGTTAAGAGGCTATATCTGTTTTTCTTCATGTAAGACTTCCCGTGTCGTGTGCGTCTCTTCGGTCCATCAGCAGGGGGCGCTCACAGCACAGCCAGGGCCCCACAACATGTGTCAGTGTACTTTTAATTTGAATTGGTTAATGAAACAAAACTTAATTGTATATATATATTTTATTTCAAACATATACAAATAAATCTGGTTCCCCTGATTCATGTGTGGGCCCCCAACCCAGTGTTTGGGAATCAATAAACCTGAACTGTCCCTTTAATTTACTGTAAAAACATAATTATCTCCACTGAAACTAGAATTTGATCATGTGACAGGGGGAGGGGGAGTGGTTGCCATGGTTACTGACCTGAACATCTCAGTGAGCTCTCCTTTGATCAGCGCGACGATGACAGGGAAGCCGATGCAGGCCGGGACCAGGTAGAGCAGAGCGGGCTGCAGGTCAAAGGTCAAACACAGTAAGACAAGTTAAAGGGGACATATTATGCAAAATCAACTTTTTAACCATTTTAATACTTATATTTGGGACTCTGGAGGCCCGACCAGTCGCCAAAGTGTGGAAAAAGAATACTCAGTCATGTTTTCGTGGTCCCCCTTAGTGTAAGTATAGGCGATAAAACACGCGATGTTGAATTCCCTGCGCTTATGACGGCAGCATGCGCATTTCACTGCGAATGTTACCGCCCCACCAGTAAGTTTACTTCGAGAGCTCCACCTTAGCTCCACCTTGTCCCTGCGAGAGTGCAGGCGAGGGAGGAAGAGCGGTATTATGTCAACGCGGAGGGACAAGTGTGCTGTTGGTGGCTGCACAGTGGAGCACAGTGTTTTACAGAGGATTTTATATATGAAGCTAATGTGCCGGATAAAGTCAGCAAACGTGTGTTCGCACCACTTCACATTAGACTGCGGCCGGCGGTCGCCGTATTTAGTCAGGGGACATATTTCACCGACGTACAAACACACACATTGTTAAGAGGTGGAGAGGTCTCCGGAGCACAGTCACCGGTCTGATACAGTAACATACAGCGGCAGTTTATGCAGCTTGCCGCGCGCCGCTGGCGATCAGCGGTGCTGTTCCTAAGTGTTTTTAACTGATTTACAGTTCGGCACTGTTCGGCTAGATCCTTATGTAGGACGTCTCTTCCTGTGACGGCACTCTCGCTGTTTTCTGGAAGAAGTGGGTGTGTGTTTGCCTGTGTCTCATTTGCATATAAAAGGGACCATGCACGAAAACCGAGCGTTCTGAAAGGGGCGGGTTTAGCAGGGTTATTGAACTGCTATGATGCTTCATCCTTATGGTATTTTGACCAAAGCATGTCACTGACATGTTCATTAGGACACCAGGGAACTATTTTAATGGGGGAACTAGGGTATAATATGTCCCCTTTAAAATATTCAGAAACACAGTGAGGCCACGCCCCCCCCGAGCAAGGACGTACCTGTGCGTGTTTGAAGGTGTGCATGACGAAGATGGTGAGGCCGAGTCCAAAGATGTAGGCGAGGAAACTGGAGTAGAAATATGTCCTGCTGTTCTTCTTCAGGCTGCAGGTGAACAAAAACTTCATTTAATAACCATGTAAACATAGACGTCACAGAACAGACAAGGGGCGGGGCTTATTACCTGACGTCAAAGCGCAGCAGCAGAGCGATGAAGATTCCAGGGATGACGATGTCACCGAGACCCAACATCGCAAAGTTATTGGCCTGAAGACCTTTCTCTAAAAGATCCTGAGGAAACACCACTACGCACACACACACGATGATCATTTGTGTTTTTTCATGCTACCTGTCCTGCGGCTAATGCTAAGCTAAATACTCTCATGTGGCTCATACTATGCCAACTACTCCCCTGGACCTGATGCAAAGCATACCACTCTCTTGTAGCTAATGCTATGCAATTTACATATCCTGCGCTATTGCGAAGCATTCTACTCTCCTGGACCAAATACTACACATGACACTCTCTTGCTAATGCTATGCTATCTACATATCCAGTGCTAATACTAAGCATACTACTATCCTGGACCTTATACTAAGCATACTACTCTCCTAGGGCAAATGCTAAGCTAATAACTACCTGGTGCTAATGCTAAGCATACTACTCTCCTGGGGCTAATTCAATGCTAAGCATACTGCTCTCCTGAGGCAAAAGCTAAGCTAACTACCATGTGTTGCCAGTGCTAAACAAACTACTCTCCCTAGGTCCATGCTAAGCTAACTACTATCTGTTGCCAATGCTAAGCATACTACTCCCCTGAGGCTAATGCGTAACAATTATCTGGTGCTAATGCTAAGCGTACTACTCTTCTAGGGCAAAGGCTAGGCTAATTACTCTCTGGGGGCTCATGCTAAGCTAACATCATCCTGGAGCTCATGCTCATCTACCTACTTGTCTGGGGCTAAACAAACTACTCTCTGGGGCTTATGCTAAGCTAGCAGCTGTCCTGGAGCTCTTTATTATAATTAACAAACGGAGTCGACAGGTGGCGCTGGTTTATGAATGGACTGTTGTATCAGAGCACTTATATCGTAGATTTTAGAGGCAGTCAGATATAATCCAATACTCGTTTTTTGACTGATATTGGAACAATGTCAATATCGGATCGAGACATCCCTAAATCTGCTGCTCTCACAGGGCTAATGCTAAGCTAATCACTCTCTTGAATCAACTCTGTATTAAATCTGACTGCAGTGGACATAAAAACATGTCGTAATAAAGACAGGAGGTAAATGTTTAATGTAAAAATGAAGTGCCTCTCCACTTACATTTGATCGGAGCCTCAAAGGACTTAGCAACCGTTACCATGACGTTGGTCCCGAACACCTGGGGGGCATTAAAGTCTTCATAAAGTCTTCTGAATTAATGAAGTATGTTTGTATTAATCAGTTATTACTATTGATCATCTCACCCAGAATACGTCGTAGACAAACAGTCCCCCCAGCAGGATGCAGCCGGTACTGACGTTGTTCAGGTGGAGCAGCTCAACGCCGTTCAGAGCAAACGCCAAACCAAACAGGTTATTGGCTATCCAGTGCTGTGACATCAAATACAGACGTGACGTCATCAAACACAGACGTGACGTCATCAAACACAGACGCAAATCTATTTCCACATGGTACTGTATATTTTAATAAATATTAATTAATAAATGAAGTTAAATATTTAAAATGTGAGAATGTGATAACAAAATATATGCATTTATTAAAAGTATTTCATATGTTCATTTATCAACACTGTAGGTGGTGGTAATGAGGCTTATGCACTTGGAGCTACCCGCCATTCAAACAATAGAACAAGGAAGTAGCTGCTGTTCCAATTAAAGAATCATACTTGTGTACCCTGTACAGTCGTACTTCTCAAGAACGCAAGTACATGCATACGTGAGTATTGAGTATGTGGTCGTCCCAGGTTTAGTGACATCATACAGTAAATGCGACGTGTGAGCGTTTACCTTCTTGAGCAGGTACCAGACTCCCACCACACTGCTGACCACTAAACAGATCAGGTTCTTGTTGTCAAACTCGTAGTTCACGATTTCTGCCGACAAACATCAGACAGACATGTTTTTATGTTAAAAACATTTAAAAAAAATACAACTTTATTATTTACCAAATTTCTCTCTGGTGGAGGAATATGCTTTAATCTCCTTTGACCGTGTCTTTCTAAGAATTCTCGAGGCTGATTTTTTGTACATTCATCGCATTTATTTGTGTCGTCGTCCTCTTGTAAAGTCCTGGAAAGTTGTCACATGGGGGTTCAATGACCTTGTGGTCGACTCTCTGCCCGCCACATGATCAGTTTTGTGAGTATTGATGACACACAGGCGATCGCAGCCGATCAGTGAGGTTCACGGAGGGAAAAGTGTGTGACGCAACATCAGTAAACACAAGTGAAACTCTGATTGACAGGACAAGGCGTGAGTGTTGTGTCGACCGTGAGGAGACGCGTGTCTCACCTTCTTTGGACTCTCCAGAGCCTTGAGTGAAGAGAAGCTGGAACTGTTTGTTTGGGAAAGAATCTGGAAAGATTCTGGAGATCAGAGGACTGAGACACAGACAGGGACAGACAGAGTGTCAGCATCAAACGTTTAAAGTGTCAACGCGACAAACGTCCAGTGTCCTCCTCACCTCATCGTGTGAGACAGAGCGAGGACGCCCAGGACGAAGAAGTAGACGGACAGCAGCAGGTTGATGTACTCTTGAGAAAACACCTGCAAGAGAGTCGCACATGTCCTCACATCAGGTCCTGAGGATGCATGGAGCCACTCCCCCTTTGTCCACCCCCCTGCAGAGCTGCTGAGGAAACCCCGCGTTACCTTAAAGAAGAGGTAGAGTCCGAACAGCGTGCAGCTGGCGATGATGGGAAACCTCGCCGCGTCTCTGCTGGTGATGGTTTCAGGCATGTCTGCTGCATTCTGGGAGAAAAACACAGAGACTCTCAGTGACGATGTGGATTAAGGCAATTAAATCAAATAATACAAACAGACAAAAACACACGAATATTAGTTAAATGAGTTCAATTATAAGCTGTATCAGCCAAACATCCAGCAGCTTGACCTTCATGTAAGTGAATGTTTCTACGAATTTAAAATGTCATATTGATATAATTATAAAAAAGAAAAGCATTTATTGGGTTGTTTTTTAAACTGTGGTTGTTGCTGCTTACTTTGAGTGAAAACATGTCTGCCAGCAGAAACAACACTCAGCTACTGGAATCTATGTCGACGTCTTCAGAGCGTGTTCACGTCTTTATCTCACTGTGAGACTTCACAACAGGAAACTGAAGTTTGTAAACCACTCACTCTCCCACACCAAACCCCATAGAGAAAATCAGTGATTTTAACATATTACATACACACACACACACACACGAGTTGTTGATCCACTGCTGCCTCCATCACTAAGTTCAAATGTCTTATTTTGTCACTTCTGCGTTTAAAATCCTACAATTGGGTTTACCTCAGTGACACAAAGTGACCACACGAGGCAGCAGCTCCTGTGTCCCTGCGAGTGCAAATCACTGATTTTCTCTATAAGGTTTGGCGTGGGAGAGTGAGTGGTTTATAAACATCTGTCCCAGTGAGATAAAGACGTGGACACGTTCTTAAAGATGTGACTGACACAGATCTTACGAGGTGAGCATCTGTCATAAAGATGATCATCACAAAAACAATCGACAGAAATTAAGTTTTAAACTCTTCAAATTAAGATTAAAAAACACAGGGAACCCGAGCAGCAAAAACAATGATGAAGAAGTAACAAACACCAAACATCAACATACATGAATCAATGTGACAAATGAAATGGGCTTCAGGACGATATTGTAGCATGAAACTCAACAACATCAAGACAAGAAACGACGAGATCAACGTTGTCTCCATGACGACAGACTGAAGATGACAACAGTGCTGCGTTCACATTCGCTCAGACTTCACCATCATTTACACGTGGACAACAACTTCGACACAAATCTGAAAATACACTGCTGTCAACGACAGGGGAGCCCTCTGGGCGGGGCCAAAGAGACGCCTCCATCTATATTCTCCTCCATCGAGTCTCCTGAGACTGAAACTGGGTCAGAGACGAGGAGATGAGGACAGAAGGAGAAGGAAGATTCCCTGACGACGAGCCGTGGATTAATTCAGACGTAAAAACATTTAGTTTCATTCACATCAACAAAATGAAAAAGATAAGAATTAGACACCAAACATATGCAGACGACGATGAACAACACATAGCAGCAAAGACCTGACGGGGGGTGTCGCCGATTCTCTGACGGACAACCACCACAAATTTAACCCCGAAGTTTCCTAATGTGAACTTTGACCCAAGCGACGTCTTTGTTTACAGAAATTAGAGTTACTTCTATTTAACGTTTCAGTTCACGTTTAGTTGATTTGAGCAAAGTTTTAGTAGACTCTTCACAACCTTTTGCCGTTTGCTAATTTTTGGCGAGCCTTGACCTAACATTGACAGTCAAAGTTAGGTCAAGGCCAGCCAAAAATTTGCTAAATCTAAGCTATTTTGGCTTAGCTTCTGACTACCTTTCACCAAGTTTTAGCTGAATATCAAACATTGAATGTATTTTCCAACTTTTAGTTAGCGCTCGGCTAAATTTTAGCTAACAGTCAACTGGTAAACTTTTAAATCACTAACGTTTGGCAATCTTTAGCTAACGTTTAGCGAGCTCTTTGCTAACTTTTAGCGAGCGGTCGGATTAAAAAATTAACTTGTCAACTGGCAAACTTTAAGAGATGTTTTGTCATTTTTGACAAACGTTCGCTACATTTATATAATAAATAATATATATAAAGTTTCTGTCCATTGCTACGATTAGCTGTCCCCTCCGTTGTTAACGTTCTAAAATGTTAGTGTTGGCAGCCATGTTTTCATTGAGCGTGAGCTACAGATGTTTTGTTAGCATCAGTGCAGTAACAGCGTGTGTGTGTCACTCTCATACTCACGCAGAAACCAGAACCGCTACCATTCTCTCCCAGCTCCTACAGACACACAAACGGACGGACGGAGAGGACAGACATGCCGGCAGACAGACAGATGAGCAGACAGACAGGAGAGACAGAGAGAGACGATCAGAACTCAGAGAGGACACAGCGTCTTAGATCTCAGGTTTCTATGGCGACCATGTTGTACAGCAAAGATGGTCGACTTAGGAGAGAGAGGAAGTAAGACATGCAGAGGCGTTCAGGAGCTGGAGTCAAACCTAGGAAATCACAGTTACCACCTGACAGAACCAGAGTATTTGATGAATCAATGGATTATAAAAACGATACAAAAAAGTTTTAACATTTATAAAACCAAATCTTTCTACTGCAACTGTGATGACCTCATTTGACATTGCATCTATACATATCTATCTATCTATACATACATACATACATACATATATATATATACACACACACACATCTATCTATCTATCTATCTATCTATCTATCTATCTATATATCTATATATATATATATATACACACACACACACACACACACACATATATATACATACATACATATATACACACAAAAAGTTGTAAAAAGTTACATAGAGTTTAAGGGAGTTTCTGAGAACAGAATTCAACAGTGTTTTTAAAAACACAGCAGCTGTTGCTGCAGAGGATGTGGGAGGTTTTTTAGGGTTTTTTAAACTGTCACCTAAAGGCAACTGCGCATGTCTGAAACACACACACACACACACACACACACACACTTGTAAAAAATGTGCAAATAACTGAATATTGTACACGTGTCTCTCTCTTTCATTTAAATTCCTTCATCTACTCTTCACACCTCTACCTCTTTATTATTATTTATATTATGGTCACTTCAGGCGTGACCCTGTGACGTAGCGAGCTCCGTCAGGTTAACGTCCATCAGCAGGTAAACAACACAGACACACGATTGTAAACAAACATCTGTCAACACAAGAGAACCCACTTGTCGACACAAGAACACGTTGCGGTTATCACAACCACAATGAGCAAGGTTTGCAATATTATTGTTCTTTAAATGTATATTCTTACACCCAAGCGAGCCTTTAGTTACATTCAGTCGTTTCACAGGCCTTTCAGAAAGTGTGTGTAAATAAAGATTTATCAGGTCAACATCAGCGCTTGTCAAACTCTGGAAATGATGTTCTCAAATGTCTGAAAAGTAATTCAGTTTGAATGATTTATTTGTTTTATGGAGCAAAGAAACAAGCAAATATTCACATTTAAGAAGCTGAAAAATCACACAAACTGGTTTAAATTATAAGAGGAAAAAACACTCAAACTGATGAACGATAAATCAAATAATCGTCACTGCAAAGTTATTACAAAACTTTACGAACATTGAATAAAACTCATGTTATACACATTTCTCACATGATCAAACTATATTAAAATAAAGTTATTTGGCATTCCCAAATAAACCACTAGGTCTGTATGTTGGTTAACTACAGTCTATTTTCAACGTCACGCCACGGTTTTCTTCTCGATGCGGGAAATTCACCACGTTTGATTTTTAATCAGAATAATATCGTATATTTGCTCCATCGCCACGTCAGACAAATAAACGCCTCTGATTTGTAAAACCACCAGAACACATACGTAGCAACAGGTTTTTAAAAGCGAATTCGCTTCTTTGAAAATAATGAAAACATTCGTAACATCTGTTGGTTTTCAAACAGACAACTGTGCGTTTTTATGTTTTTAAACATTAATCTGACATCGGTGCAGACTTAGTTAATAATATACTTCGTCTTTGAAGCTCATTGACTGTCGGAAATCTTATTTCAGACTATTTTAAAACCGCTAAACTAGCTGTTTGCTAACTGTTGGAGGCGGAAGCACGCGGCAGCCGGGCTGCGGTGAAACCGCTAAACCGCCGCTCTGCGCCGCGCCGCTTCCACGGAAGCTCACCTTAGATTTGGAGCAGTCGACGGAGCGCAAGGCTCCGAAGAAGATGGGCAGCAGCGCCATGAACACCAGGCTGCCGTACGCCAGAGCCGTGCCCTCTGGTGTGGCCACGAATTTAGCCGTGGCGTTGAGCACCTCGGTGCCGTTCGAGTCTGTGGTGTTCAGGGCGTCCAAGATCGCGGCGGCGGCGGCCTCCGAGGCCGAGGCCGGGGCTGGTTCTGCCTCAGACATGGTTCTTCAGAAACGGGCTGGTGTAGCTGACAGACGCGCGCGTGTGTGTGGAGGAGGCAGAGACAGAGAGTGGCGTGATTCTCATTCATCCACACCGGTAACGGTCCTGTGACTGACGCTGACGCGCTGCTGCTGCTACCGCTCAGGCGGTAAGGCCACGTTTCCTAAAGCAGCGAGCACAGAGGCAGACATGAGACAGGAGGTGTCACTCCGCTGCTGTATCCAGGAACCAAACACATCACTGACGAGTCCGCAGCATCTTCACAGAGGAAACTACACTATTACGTCATCACCCACTTGCTGAGCTTTTGTTTTGTTTAGGAACACACAGTTTTGTATTAAATAAAAGTGATACTTGATTAAGTACTTATGTTACTAAAAAATGACTTTGGTAGAAGTTAAAGTCACTTTTTATAATATTAGAAAAAGTCTTGTTTATGACATTTACTGGGTTAGGGTACGTTTTTAGAAGTAAAACTATTTTAAAAGTGAATCAGAATTGAGTGGTGCAGTGAGTTATCATTCAACTTGAAGGTTCTAGGTTAGATTCCGAGCTCCACTTGTCTACATGCTCGGTTTTTTTACAAGTTCAGGGGGCCATTTCCTGTTGAGGGATTCTGCTAAATGCTATGATAACAAGGCAATCAGAGATGGCAGACTTCACCCCATTCACGTAACAAACCTCTTTCTGCCTGTACGTGTAACAGACTCGTGTTGTGGCGTAACAGAGCGCCTGACTCCAGATCAGCAGGATGCGTGTTCAGATCAGTCATCAGGGTCTCAATTCTAACAAGCCTCTGTCGCACAGACAAACAGTGAAGTAATGCTGCTTAAAAATGACACACTGTGCTTTAAATTATGAAAACCCTGACCCTGTTTATCAGGATATCAGGAAGCTACGCTCAGCGCGAGACATCTTCACTGACATAGACGATCTGTGCTATGAGGAAGTAGCGCTTCATTTTTTACTCGCCGACAGAAAAAAAAAATGCAAATGTTGCTGCAGCAGAAGCAGCAGCGCCCCCAGAGGATGAGCATAGTACTGACGTTCTACTGAAGTACAAAGAAATATGACTAAAATAACTAAAGTATTACAAAAAATCAGGGTTTTTTTTACACATATTTAAATAGTAAAGCTTTTATTCATGGTTCTGTGTGTTTATGGTTGAATATTTTCTGCAGCGGGAGCTCAGACGTGCGCATGTTTCAAACGCAAACAAAAAATAACAATTTGAATACAGAAAACTTTATTGATTATTAAAAACAGTCATTTCTCAAATATTTACATCAGATTCTGTACAGAGACAAAAACAGAATGAGGAGGAATATAAAATAAAATAATGTTTGTTATAAAAACAAATCAAATTTACCTAAGAAATAATAACAATAATAATCCAGACACGTTTAAATCTTCATTCATTCATTCATCAGGTCACACAGCGTGAAGAACCACGTCATTGTCAGAGTTTTAAATGATTCTGTCGCCATGACAGTTCAACGAGACGACGTCAGAGATCGTAAAAAAACATCTCAGTGACCACGTGACTCATGTGAAACACTGGTCACTTGACCTTCACGACACATCGCTCACAGAGACCGGAGGAGCTGGACGACGCCGAGGAGGAACAGCAGGGGCGTGGCCTGAAGGAGGAGGGCGGAGCTCTTCAGTCTCACCTCCACAGGTAAGTTGTCACTCATCTTCCGCACCTGGAAGTCAGAGTTTGTTTATATTAAAGGGATAGTTCACTTTTTTAAATGCTGAGTGCCTGCATAAAAACATGGCTGCCAGAGGAGACATGAGCAAAAACTGAATTTAGCCATTTATAATAAAGTCTACGATATCTAAAGAACATTTTCACATCTTTATCTCACTGTTAGACAGACTTTTCAACAGGAAACTTAGGTTTGTAAACCACTCACTCTGCCATATCAAACCCCATAGAGAAAATCAGTGATTTTTACATCACAGCACACAGGAGTTGTTGATCCATTGCTGCCTCCATCACTAAGTTCAAATGTCTTATTTTAAAACCTTCAGATTGACCTCAGTGACACAAAGTGACCACACAAGGCAGCAGAGGACCAGCAGCTCCTGTGTCCCTGCGAGCTAAAATCACTGATTTTCTCTATGGACTTTGGTGTGGGAGAGTGAGTGGTTTACAAACTTCAGTTTCCTGTTGAAAAGTCTGTCTCACAGTGAGATAAAGACGTGAACATGTGGCGTAGAAATCGTAGACTGTGTCAGGTGTCGCGTCAGACAGGTAAACAAACCCTTTTCCTTTGGATCTTGAGCTCTCTTCCGATGTTGAAGACCTTAGCGGAGTACGGAACGACCGCCTTCAGGAACACCCTCCCATGAACCACGATCCTGATACACGCACGCACACGCGCACACACACACACACACACACTAATATTTTAAAAGCTGAAAAATCATACAAACTTGGTTTGAATTATTTACAAAAAAGGTGACAGTTATTTTAGTCATCGTTGGATTATTTAAGCCCTAAAACTATTTTCCTCTGAATATTTTTAATATTCCACATTTACCCTCTCTCTGTCTGTGTCGCTCAGTCTCACACACACATTCTTGTACAGCATAAAGGGGACATATTATACCCTATTTCCCCCATTAAAATAGTTCCCTGGTGTCCTTTGGTCAAAATACCATAAGGATGAAGCATCATAGTAGTTCAATAACCCTGCTAAACCCACCCCTTTCAGAACGCTCGGTTTTTGTGCATGGTCCCTTTATATGCAAATGAGACACAGGCAAACACACGCCCACTTCTTCCAGGGGGTTTCTGATTTGTCCTCTTTACAGCACTCACTCACTCAGCTCCATTTCTCTCCCCCTCCCTCCACTAGTTCTCTGACAATATCAACATGGCTGCGTGCGCAGAAAACAGCGAGAGTGCCGTCACAGGAAGAGACGTCCTACATAAGGATCGAGCCGAACAGTGCCGAACTGTAAATCAGTTAAAAACACTTAAGGACAGCACCGCTGATCGCTGCATAAACTGCTGCTGTATGTGACTGTATCAGACTGAGTCTGTGCTTCGGTCATGGAGGACGTACTGAACAAATATGTTTAATTAGGACGTGTCAGAATGGTCAGTTATGAGCTCTATGTGACCTTTTCTTAACAATGTGTGTGTTTGTACGTCGGTGAAATACGTTTGCTGACTAAATACAGCGACCGCTGGTCGCAGTCTGATGTGAAGTGGTGCGAACACATGTTTGCTGACTTTATCCGGCACATTAGCTTCATATATAAAATCCTCTGTAAAACACTGTGCTCCACTGTGCAGCCACCAACAGCACACTTGTCCCTCCGCGTTGACATAATACCGCTCTTCCTCCCTCGCCTGCACTCTCGCAGGGACAAGGTGGAGCTAAGGTGGAGCTGTCGAAGTAAACTTACTGGTGGGGCGGTAACATTTGAGGTGAAATGCGCATGCTGCCGTCATGAGCAGATTTTAAAAAAAGAGTTTTTCTCAAACGCTGTAATACTCACGCCAGGACTGTGTGTGGTGCTGTAGCTTCATTTGAAGTACACACACACACACACACACACACACACACACACACACACACACACACACACACACACACACACACACACACACACACCTGTCAAAGGGACAGCTGGTGTCCTCACGGACGGTCGTGTCCACTTTGTCTCCGATCAGCCACGAGAACGAGGTGTTAGCGAAGAGTTTGATGTTTTTCTTGTCGGTCTTCTTCATGTACGCACAACCAGCGTGGAAATCTCCCAGGAACATCACATTCTACACACACACACACACACATACATCTTCACATGATGCTCACTACAGTGATTATGTGTATCTCTGTGTGTGTGTCTGTGTGTGTGTCCGCACCAAGTTGTCCCACAGCTTGGTCACCGTCTCAAAGACGTCGTACAGTTGGTTCATCTCCTGAACGGCCTGAGCTGGATCAGAGTGAAGAGGAACCAGAACAAACTTGTTGACTCCTGCAGAGGAAACGAGGGAGGAAGAGGAGTGAAGGAGTGAAGGAGGGAGGTAGAGGAGGAGATGATGATGAAGATGAAGTGTCTCCACTTACTGGTTTTCATGCTCTGGAAGTGAACGGCGAACGGTGCCCTGGTGAAAACTTGTGGTTTGCTCTCGTACTGATGTTGACCAATCACACTCGCCGTCTGTTCTCTGATTGGACGAAAGGAAAAGATGTGATAATGAAGATGGAGAAGAAGATAGTTCTGTCCTCTGTGAGTGAACGTCTGACCGTCTCAGCTGCGGGTGAGCGACTGAACGTCTCACCTGTAGATGAATGTGTGAACGTCTCACCTGTAGATGAAGACGTACTTCTGCATGTCAGTGGCAGATTTCCCCAGAGGTTTACTGGACACAGACTTGTAGACAAATCCGTCGTACCTCAACACAAACACAGAGAAACACTGTTACTACAGCACAAACACAGAGAAACACTGTTACTACAACACAAACACAGAAACACTGTTACTACAGCACAAACACAGAGAAACACTGTTACTACTACAAACACAGAGAAACACTGTTACTACAACACTGGAACACACAAACACAACAAAAGAGAGAAACACTGTTACTACAGCACAAACACAGAAAACACAGACACAGAGAAACACTGTTACTACAACACAGACACAGATAAACACTGTTACTACAAAACAACCACAGAGAAACACTGTTACTACAACATAAACACAGAGAAACACTAACACACACAGAGAAACACTGTTACTACAACACAAACACACTGTTACTACAGCACAGTTCACTGTTACACAACATAAACACAGAAACACTGTTACTACACAAAACACAAGAAACACTGTTACTACTACACAAACACAGAGAAACACTGTTACTAAACACAACACAGAGAAACACTGTTACTACAACACCGACACTAAACACTGTTACTACAGCACAAACACAGAGAAACACTGTTACTACAACAAACACAGAGAACACTGTTACTACAGCACAAAACACAGAGAAACACTGTTACTACACACAAACACAGAGAAACACTGTTACTAGAACACAAACACAGAGAAACACTACATTACACAACACACACAGATAAACACTGTTACTACAACACAGAAACACACAGAGAAACACTGTTACTACACAAACACAGAGAACACTGTTACTACAGCACAAACACAGAGAAACACTGTTACTACTACACACAAACACAGAGAAACACTGTTACTACACAAAACACAGAGAAACACTAAACACAGAGAAACACTACTACACAAACACAGAGAAACACTGTTACTACAACACAAGAGAAACACAGAGAAACACTGTTACTACAGCACTGTTACTAACACAGAGAAACACTGTTACTACTACACAACACACAGAGAGACTAACACTGTTACTAGAACACAAACACAGAGAAACACTGTTACACAGAAACCACAAAACACAGAGAACACTGTTACTACAACAAACACAGAGAAACACTGTTACTACAGACACAACACACACAGAGAAACACTGTTACTACAGCACAAACACAGAGAAACACTGTTACTACTACAACAACACAGAGAAACACTGTTACTACAGCACAAAACACAGAGAAACACTGTTACAGCAAACACAGAGAAACACTGTTACTAGAACACAAGAGAACACCAGACACACACTGTTACTACAACACAAACACACTACAGCACAAACAAACACTGTTACTACAACACAAACACAAGAGAAACACTGTTACTACCACAAACAAAGAGAAACACACAGCATAAACACAGAGAAACACTGTTACTACAGCACAAACACAGAAACACTGTTACCACACAAACACAGAGAAACACTGTTACACACAAACACAGAGAATAACAACACAACACACAGAAACACAGAGAAACACTGTTACTACAGCACAAACACAGAGAAACACTGTTACTACAACACAAACACAGAGAAACACTGTTACTACAACACAAACACTAGACACAGAAAACACAGAAACAGAGAAACACTGTTACTGCAGCACAAACACAGAAACACTGTTACTACAGCACAACACAGAAACACTGTTACTACAAACAAACACAGAGAAACACTGTTACTACTAAAACAAACACACAGAAACACTGTTACTACAGCACAAACAAACTGTTACTACAACACAAACAGAAACACTGTTACAGCACAAACACAGAGAAACACTGGCTACAGCACAAAAACATAGAGAAACACTGAAAACACTGAAACACACAAACACAGAGAAACACTGTTACTACAACACAGAGAAACACAACACAAACACACAGAAACACTACAAGTGTACTTACACAAACACAAAACACAGAGAAACACTGTTACTACAGCACAAACACAGAGAAACACTGTTACTAAAACACCAACACAGAGAAACACTGTTACTACAGCACAAACACAGAGAAACACTGTTACTACAACACAAACACAAAACACTGTTACTACAACACAAACACAGAAAAACACTGTTACTACAACACAAACACACAGAAACACTGTTACTACAACACAAACACAGAAACACTGTTACTACAAGCATAAACACAGAGAAAACACTGTTACTACTACAACACAAACATGAGAAACACTGTTACTACAACACAAAACACAGAAACACTGTTACTAAAAACACAAAACACAAACAAACAGAGAACACACAAACACAGAAACACTGTTACTACAACATAAAACACAGAAAACACTGAGAACACACAAACACAGAAACACTGTTACTACAACACAAACACAGAGAAACACTGTTACTACACAAACACAGAGAAACACTACCACAGCACTGTTACTACAACACAAACACAGAAAACACTGTTACTACACACAGAAAACACTGTTACTACAACACAAAACACAGAGAAACACTGTTACTAAACACAGAAACACTGTTACTACAACACAAACACAGAGAAACACTGTTACTACAACATAAACACAGTGTTACTACAAAACACAGAGAAACACTGTTACTACAACATAAACACAGAGAAACACTGTTACTACAGCACAAACACAGAAAAACACAGAGAAACACTGTTACTACAGCACAAACACTACTACAACACAAACACAGAGACTAAGAAAACACAGAGAAACACTTACAACACAAACACAGAGAAACACTGTTACTACAACACAGAAAACACTGTTACTACAAAAACACAGAGAGTTACTACAACACAACACACAACACAAACGCAGAAACACTGTTACTAACACAAACACAGAAACACTGTTACTACAACACAAACACAGAGAAACACTGTTACTACAGCACAAACACAGAGAAACACTGTTACTACAACACAAACACAGAGAAACACTGTTACTACAGCACAAACACAGAGAAACACTGTTACTACAACATAAACACAGAGAAACACTGTTACTACAGCACAAACACTGAGAGAAACACTGTTACTACAACATAAACACAGAGAGAAACACTGTTACTACAGCACAAACACAGAGAAACACTGTTACTACAGCACAAACACAGAGAAACACTGTTACTACAACACAAACACAGAAACACTGTTACTACAGCACAAACACAGAGAAACACTGTTACTACAGCTCAACAGTGAGGTTTTATCTTCACCACGTTTGTTTGTTTGTCAATGAAACAATGAGATTTCCTCAAACTTTAGCATCAGACGCAGGAAACATTCAAATAGTTTTCAATTTACAAACTTAAAATTGACAATTAACTTGAAAGAATCATTAAAAAAACTGATTATACTATATTTGTTATTTATTACATACCACATTATTTTGTATATGAAGTGATAATACTAATAATAATAAATGTACTTTTACTAAAGTAGAGTTTAAAATGTGAACCCACCACTGTGGCAGTTGTCCGTTAGCCTCGTTAGCCTTGTTAGCTCTGCATCAGTTTAACCAGATTACCAAAACCACCAAAAATCAAATGTCAATCACATGCTGATCAGAGGTTTACACCAGAGTTCAGACAAAGAAAAGGTTCCCTTTTTGCAGAAAGCAGCTGGTTAATGTGTAACAGGAGGAGAAAAACCATCCACCACAGAAACTGAATCAATGATTCACTGACAAATCCAGAGGAAACATGAACAGAGAGGAAGCAATCACTTTATTAAACCAGATTAATCCAGATTATTGTGGTGTTTTCTCTTTATCTAAAACAGCAGCAACAGTGTGGAAAAGAGGCTTTGTTGTTGGATTAATTATTGATTCATTTTGTATTGGCAGCTATACTCCAGTATAAGTACACAAGAGTGATCCTGGAAATTCAGATCACATCTATATCTACATCTCTATATCATCTATCTCTACATCTCTATATCATCTATATATCATCTATCTCTACAGTATCTGTACATCTCTATATCATCTATATCTACATCTCTATATCATCTATCTCTACATCTCTGTAGAGTCTTTATTGATTGATCAGGACATTACTTGTATATAAAGTATTGATCACTTTACGACAGTAAATGTACAGAATTCATTTCACATTATTTTATAAAACAAACAAAGTCAAAAATGAATGTCTCATTTCTCTGTGTTTGTGCTCAAGCCAATCAGCATCGAGAACCCCATAGAGATAATCAGTGATTTTAACACTACACACACAGGAGTTGCCTCCATCTCTAAGTTCAAATGTCTTATTTTGACACTTCGGCATTCAAAATTACTTTTATTCATATTTACCTCAGTGACACTAAGTGACCACACGAGGCAGCAGTAGACCAGCAGCTCCTGTGTCCCTGTGAGCTAAAATCACAGGTTTTCTCTATGGGGTTTGGTGTGGGAGAGTGAGTGGTTTACAAACTTCAGTTTCCTGTTGGAAAAGTCTGTTCTTAAGATCAAACTGATTAGATTATTGTAGCCGGCACTCGGCAACAAATAAAAAACCACTTGTACTGTGTATATAAGTCACAGTGATTCAGAGTTTGTGTTGACTGACGGACTTGTTGATACTCGGTGAGTGACTCTCCCTAAAATAAAGTGTTACCTGTTAGACATCAGGATTAGTAGAGCGGGTGAATGAAGGTGATTGGCGGATGATTAATTCTGATTAGATAAAGTTTGACATTAAAGTCCACAGTACCTTTCAGATTCCATGCTGGAGGCAGACACAGACACATCATCATCACCATGTCCACGGGTGTGTGTTAACATCAACATTCTCATCATCTGCCACATGACACTGCGTCCACAATCTTTTTTAGTTTTAAGGGTATTTTCAGTCTGGATTTTGTCTGTTTTTCAAAATGACTGTGACCTTTAACCCCAGGATTTCTCGTTGCTTTTTTTTTTAAAGCTCCGCCCACTGCAGTAAAGAAAGTGAGTAGCGTCACTTGTTTGTTTTTTTTACCTGTTGATGGACTTCAGCAGAGCTTTAATCACTGAACCATCAGGATCAACAACGTCCTGCAGGAGACAGATGTCACAGCGATACACCACCTACCCACACACGCACAGACACACACACGCACGCACACGTCAATTCTACATGTATGTATTGAAATATTAAAGGCCTAGTTGAGTAAGTGCTGACTGCGCTGCCAGTGCCCCCTACTCACTCTCCCACACCAAACCCCACAGAGAAAATCAGTGATTTTAACATCACACACACAGGAGTTGTTGATCCACTGTTGCCTCCATCACTAAGTTCAAATGTCTTATTTTGTCACTTTGGCGTTTTAAAACCTTTGTTCAAATTCACCTCAGTGACAAAAAGTGACCACACGAGGCAGCAGAGGACCAGCAGCTCCTGTGTCCCTGTGAGCTAAAATCATGGTTTACAAACTTCAGTTTCCTGTTGGAAAAGTCTGCGATAAAGACGTGAACATGTGACGTGGATATCGTTGAGTTAAACTGATGTTGATTTTAGTGTGTGTGTGTGTGTGTGTTACCCGGGTCAGAGTGTTCATCATTCTGTAATCCTTAGCTTTTTCCTTGTTGAACTTTTGTATGTTGTACGAACAGATTCTGAACTCCGACGTTGTACTTTCACTTTTCGCGGGCGTGAGTGTGAGGAGAGAGAGGAGGAGGACGAGGAGGAGAGGAAGATGAGACGAGCGCCACCTCATGGCTGAACTGTGGAAACACCAGAGGAAACACAGTTACATCAAATCTGCTGTTAATCAGGAAACATCCTGGGATTTTACTGAATAAAAACAGTTTACGAAAGTCCATAGATTTGATTTGATTTAGTTAATATTTGTTTGTAACTCTAACCCTGTTTTTGTTAAAAAAACACCACCAGGTACCAGGTTCTATCACTGATGGAAGAGAAGAAGAAACACCTGCGCCGAGCTGGAACTGTGGATTTAACAGGGTCAGAAGTCAGACAACAGCGGTGAATGAGTGAGTGAGTGCAGGGGGAAGTGGTTAAACTGGTTATGACCGAGGATAAACGTGTTCAAACCTGCTCTGAAATCACACAGACAACTGGATACACACACACACACACACCCCTGTCCATGTTTAAAGTCACAATGTTACGACAACGACTGTATTTGTGACTTTGTTTTTTAAAGTTTAGTAAACATAAAGGGGCGGAGCCTTCTGTCATCATGTAATCTACCGTCATGTGGTTTTGTATCCGTGCATCGTCAGAAGATCCAGAAGAAACCGGTGAATTAATGTTACAAATGTTACCAAGTCACAAAAATAATATGTTACTGACGTTAAAAGAACCTGCATGACCATCATGTCCGTTACTAAGGTAACAAATAAGTGAGTTGTTTCTTCAGGTTTTGTTAGCAAATACAACTTCCACTATGGATTGAACATGTTTACAGTGTCTTTCAGAGGGATTTAAACGTAGTGATGACTGTAACATCGTCACTGAGCGTCAGCGTGGAAATGTTACGTCATAACAAGGAGGGTCTGTTATCATCAGCGTCAGTTTGTCCTTCTGTTAAAAGGTTTTTTGGTGGATCAGTCTGACGTGTACGTGATCACACAAGTATGTTTCCCATCCAATTTTGGTAAGAATTGACTCACTGATGACGTCACAAAACACGGTCAAACTTTCAAGAACGCCCAATCACTTACAATGGGCAAAACGGTAAATAAGCATCTTGATATCTCTGTCAAAACTCATCAGATTTGAATGAATGAATGAACGGTGTGTGTTTGCAGGATCACACTCTCTGAGACTGAGTTTCATCTGGATTTGGCATCAATGTAAATGTAACACTGTTCAGTCTCATTGAACAAGTTCAGATGTTTATGTTTCAGCAACTTGTCCCGTTGCTCCTCACCGGGTTAAACATGCGTCCAACATCATTTTCGTCAAACAGCTGATATGGACGTCCAGCAGTGATTCAGCTGTGTCTTTGTGTGTGTGTGTGTGTGTGTGTGTGTGTGTGTGTCGGGCCCTGGGGCCAGTGTGGGACCGGTTGAGCCACTTATATTCCAGACCTACGACACTCCTCTCTCTCTCTCTGCTCGCTCACACACACACACACACACAGTGTGACTAATGCACACGGGTAAACATAACTAACCTAACTATAACTATTAATACCAGGACAAACACGTAGAGTTTGTGCTGTGGTCAGTGATACTCCGCTCAGACTCACTGGATCAGATATTGGACAGATCTTTAAAAAAGAAGAAAAAGTAAATCCACCAAATTCAAAATGGCCGACTTCCTGTTGAGTTGAGGTCATGGTCCCAATGGACTTTTTGGCCGTTTCTCAATACTCAAGTAAACAAGTATGTACTTGCTTACTTGGGAAGTATATACTTGAGAAATACGCTGGGAGTATATACTTGAGAAGTACAGGAGTACACAAGGCTGTTTCTCAATACTCAAGTAAGCAAGTATGTATGTATTGTTCTGCTGTTTGAATGGTGGCTGGTGCTGCAGCCTCATTAGCGCCACCTATGGTGTTGATAAATGAACATATGAAATACTTTTAATAAATGCATATATATGTAGTTATTATTTTTACATTTTAAATATTTAACTTCATTTATTCATTTATTTCTATTAAAATATATAATACAAATAATACAATGTGGAAAATAGATATATTACAGCATTGTAGAGTAGTATATATACAGTATATGTATACATATATACTACTCCATAAATATATAATGTGTACAAATCTCTACATATCTAATATTTACATATAATATTTATATACAATGGCCGTGCGACTTTAATATAAATTTACATTCAAAGTTAAAAATTAAAAATAAATGAATAATATACAAACTTTCAAACTGTCAGGTCAAAACGTTTCCATTAAAAACAAAATAACACGTCAACAACAAATCTATGGATCACACCGAGCATCTAAAGACAGCGACGTCTGAGCCAGCGGATCATTTCATCAGGACAGGCCGAGGTCACGCTGCTCTGTGCCGGGCACATTGAGCGCCGAGCGTCCGCAGAGGCGGAGCTAATCACCGCCGACAAACGTCGCTGCCAAACTATAAATACGTCAGATCTTAATACATAAACCACATGTTTGAATTCTAAATGACTAATTTCTCGCTTCAAATGATGTTAAAACTTTGTTCTGGGACACAGAAAAATATTATATATCTGGGATACATGGCCATCCCAAGTACGCTTAAGTCACCTCCGATGCATACTTGGTAAAAATGGGCGGAGCGAGAACACTTCCCGGGTTTGAGAACCGTCCTCGCTGTTCGCTTACTTGAGAATTGGAACAGAACTGGGACTGAGGCTGATGACGTTTTCACAAGTACGGGAGTACGCACAAGTACGCACAAGTATGGATATTGAGAAACGGCCTCTGTTCGTCTTGTGCTGTGACAAGTTTACACCAGGTTTCTAGAGCTGTAAAGTCGATACGTTCTGGTTCGACTCAAATTCTGTCTCAAAGCCGACTTTTTGCTGTGTTCATTTCATACAGTTTTTGGTTAATTTGATTTCATCTGGAGGAATCTACCAAGTGCTAATGGGGGTGTTTTCAGAGCACCCCTGTTCCACAGATCGCAGCATGTCTTCAGAGAACACCCCCCTTGTTTTCAGTATTTTGGATTAGCCCAACCCACAGCTCGCCTGCAACAACGACAGCAATCTATTTGTGTCTCAGCCGTGAAGCGGAGCTCCTATGTTCAGTGTCTCCGTGTGAGGACATGAGACAAATCATCTAAATAATCCTCAACAGTTGATATCGCGCTGATATCAACGTAGTATAGTATATAGTATATTTTCAGAAATCATGTGCTATCATATTGATCAGATGCAAAACGCTTTCAGAGCCGCCAGCCCCGCCCCCCCCTCGACTAGTCGATTTTGAGTGGAAATTTCAGGGCTTCAGTCGACCAAGAATTTTTTTGGTTGATTACAGCCCTACAGGTTTCGTCAAAGTTGGTGTAACCTAACTTTGGCTCACACATCGGAGCGCTCTGACAATATCACATTCCCGCCACACCTGACCTCCGTGCCAAAGTTTCCAGTGTTTTTATGCACGTTAACACAGATGTGATGCACTTTGAGCACCTTTCATTTTATTGTAAAGTGCTGTAATGCATAAACACTGAATTTAAAATATCAGATATGGATGTAAACGAGTCGCTGTATTATAGAGGGTTGGGGGGTTGTTATTTTAAAAGTGCATACATGTTTCCTATATTTCCTGGACGTCGATAGAGAAATAAATACACCGCGTGGTCGCTGTGGAGTTGATAAAACGATTGATATAAATCTATTTTTAAAAAATAAAAAATGTCTGTCTCCCAAAGTGCTGTCAAAAATCATGCCACGCCAACAGGTGGCGATATAGCTGTAACTGTAAACCCTCGTTAGGCAATCTGAAGTCAAAGAATGTCACTGTTAGACAGACTTTTCCAACAGGAAACAGAAACTTGTAAACCACTCACTCTCCCACACCAAAGTCCAGAGAGAAAATCAGTGATTTTAGCTGGTGGAGCTGCTGCCTCGTGTGGTCACTTTGTGTCACTGTGAACGTGTTCTGAAGACATCGGATTTTATTCCACACGTCTTTTGTTAAGTGGTTAAAATCTGTCTTTTTGGTTTCACATCAGATTTCACATTCATAACTACAAGTGTCTGAGCGTGACTGCCCCCTGCAGGTTGATGATGATGATGATGACCTGATCCAAAAACTGATAATTCACATTCATCATGTTTGTGTGTCGACACACAAATGAGACGTGAGTCACTTCTGCCTGTCTGTGAATGTTGTCCCTCATAAAACCACACTTATTAAAAAAAAACATGAATAAAACGCTGTTACCAACGATCAAAACCATCTCATCACATCGAGAACGTTTGGCTGAAATTGTGTCAAAACCAACTTATTTAAAGTTTCCAGTAACAGAAAAACATGAGAGTTTGTTTCAGTGTTTCAATAAAAACAGGAACAAGGTTTATGAAGCATTCAGCAAGTACAGAGGAATTTTTTTAAAGGTATGTTAAGAAGAACAAAACACACACACCTTAATTTAGGCCACATGCTGACACACACACGCACACACTCAGGCAACAAACACCTTCCTCAAACTGGTTAACCACACACACACACACACACACACTGAGCAGCAGCTGGTTCTGTCCAGTCTCTGAGCAGAGTTCTGTTTTTTCTTACCTGTGCAGGTGAGCAGAACTAAGGTGAGGTCAGTGGAACCGAGTGTGTGTTCACTGCTCCTGCTGCAGGGTGGAGGCGCTCAACAACTGCAGATCTAAGCCCCGCCCACTTCACGACACCTTCCTGGTTCTGCTGTCAGGTTAACCACGCCCACTATTCATCACTACTGCTGCCTTCACTGCCCGTGGGAAAAAGAGAATGCAGGTGTACACATATAAATATGTATGTATATATATATAATTACGAATATCAAGATTTCACTGTGGTCACTTTGTGTCACAGGTCAATCTGAACTGAATTGCTGAATTAAGACAAAATAAGACATTTGAACTTAGTGATGGAGGCAGCAGTGGATCAACAACTCCTGTGTGTTGTGATGTTAAAATCACTGATTTTCTCTATGAGGTTTGGTGTGGGAGAGTGAGCGGTTTACAAACTTCAGTTTCCTGATGGAAAAGTCTGTGTAACAGTGAGATGAAGACGTGAACATGTTCGTGAACATGAACTATCACTCGTCAACAAGACAACATTACTGCTACGATTTCAGTTCAAATATTTGTCTCCCTCTGCTGGTCGCTGTCAAACAGCACAGCGGTGAATGTATGTGTGTGTGTGGATGTGTAAGTGTAAGTGTGAGTGTGTAAGTGTAAGTGTGAGTGTGTATGGGTGTGGATGGTTCGGTGCTGCCTTTAGGTTCCAGTCCTCGGACCTCGTCACTCCCTGTGACCGCTGTCATGGACTAACATCAGCGGGACCAAACTTCTCTTCAGTCCGCGGTGAGTTTATTTATCTTTAACGAGTCCGTGAACACATCACCAGCCGTTAAACTAACCTGTTAGCAGCGTGTTCGCTAACTTTACTCTGTTGTGTGTGAGCAGAGCGGGGTTTTATTTTAGCTGTTAGCTTCACTGTCAGTCCCAGTTCAAACCGCGACAGTTTTACGTTTAAAAGTTGAGATTTAACGGGTTAAAAAATGAAGTGAACGCAGTGAGTTAGCTGACAGAGACGCTGCTAGTTAGCTTAGTTTACTCATTAACGCACTAACTGCTCATTTATTCACTGTGGTGTGTGGAGCTAACAGTGTTAGCAGCCACCTCCTTCACTCAGAATAACCTCAGGCTAATGTTAATCTAGACTTCGGTTCGGTTTTTTTGAGCCGCGGTTCGGTTCTTGTATGTGGAGTGCGTTCATGTTTGTGTTGTAATGTTTATCTGGACTTGTTTTCACTGTTCGGTTCGGTTCTTTTGAGCTTAAGTTCGGTTCTTGTATGTATTGGAGTGCGTCCATGGGATGTCAGAAAAATCTGAAGTCACTCAAGAGTTTGGAAACTTTGTAAATCCTAGATCGTGACTCACGAAGTCATATTCATCGAAATGAGAAGAGAAAGTGAACGTGTTTAAAGCTGCAGTATGTAACTTCTGTAGAGCCACAATTAATGACCATGATGTACTTTCACAACAAATTCATCTGTCAGTCATTTCCTTGATTAACCGATTAGTTGTTTGATTGTTTCCTAAAATGTGAGGAAAATATGGATCACTGTTTGTCAAAGCTGGAAATTATATCACAACTTTATTCTCATAATATCACAACTTTATTCTCATAATATCACAACTTTATTCTCATAATATCACAACTTTATTCTCATAATATCACAACTCAATCATAATATAGTGACTTTATTCTCGATCGATTACTTGAATGATTATTTTGTTTTATGGAGCAAAGAAACCAGGATCATTTCATGGTTGCAGCGCCACAGTGAACCTCAGTCAGCGTCCCTCGTGTCTTTCACAGAGGACGCTTCTTTGTCCTAAACCTGTTTTTCATTTTATTCTTAAAATCAAACACAGCTGATCAGAGTGAAGGGAAGAAGAATAAAAAAGTTTCCACATGTTGAGTGTCTTCTTTCACTGGACGATAAAATGATGACACTGCATTTTTCATGGCTTCAGGCTGACTCAGCAAGCTCCTGCATTATTAATGTGAGACACGATTTCCACTGTGAGACGTCTCCATCTGTGAAACTGGAGACACGTCCACTCTGCTGCTGCTCTGTGTGTGTGTGTGGATTCTGTCTAATATAAATCAGATCAATAAACCACGCCCACAGCTTTGTTTATTTTGTTATTGTTGTGGTGACATGCCACCTAGTGCTCATCTTGGTGAAGTACAGAACGGAAACAAACAAACAAAAGACCTCACAAATGCTGATGTGTTTTTCCCTCTCTGCTCTCTTAGCCACGCCCCCCCCCCTCTGCCCTGCTGGGCAGGTTGTCATGGCGACGCGGCTGCTGGACCGTCTGAAGCGGTCGCTGTTCAAAGATGGTCAGGGGGCGGGAACGGAGCAACAGGAGGGAGGAGGTGCGCAGGGAGAGGAGGAGATTGGCAAGGAGCGCTGGGAGGCGGAGCTAGCAGAAGAGGAGGAGTGTGTGACGGACCGCCTCGGTGGGACGCTCTGCTTCGACAGTGGAGTCGGGGGAGGGGGGGAGGACGGCGGCGAGGGGGAGGGGTCGGGGCTGGACAGTGACTCTGACTTCCTGGGCGAGTCAATGGAGGAGGGGCTTAGCAGCACAGGTGAGGTGGCGTTTATTGAAGCGGCGTCTCTTTAATCTAAAATGAATCCTGTTCTTCTGTCTCGTGCAGAGATCAGTCCCGTCGGCGTGTCTCCTGTTGGCCCCTCCCCCTCTTCCCTGCTGACGCGGCAGCTCCAGGAGAGCTGGAGACACCTGCGTGGACTCGGAGCAGGAAGTCCCGCCCCCTCTGGGCGGAGACAGACGGAGAGCCTGTTGTTCGAGGTCACGGACGCCAGTGTGGTGCAGGACGCAGCCTCCAAGTACGTGGTGAGTTCAAAGACTCGCTCAGACGTTTGAATTGATTTTGGAGGTCAAAGGTCATTTTCTGAGTCTAGAACAGAAGCGGTCTGTCACCTGTGGCCACTTATTTAACCTTATTTTATTTTCTAATCTCATTTTATTTTTTCTTTAATCTGATTTAATTTCATGTAAAAGATATTTTATTTTATGCCATTTAATCAGAATTTTTTTATTTTATCATTTTATTGATTGTTATAGATTATTTTAATCTCATTGAATTGTATAATTTTTTTAAACCATCAACCAACAAATCTTATTTTCTGATAATTCTGTATCATCTTATTTTATCTTTGTTTTCTTTCACGTTCGTGTTGAGATTATTAAAATAAAAATTGAGATTAAAGTGTCGTCGTTGTCCGTCAGCTCTACACCATCCACGTCATCCAGTCCGGTGGCAGCGACAAAACCCCGGCCGTAATCACTCGCAGATATTCTGATTTCCAGCGCCTTCACGCCACGTTACGACGTATCCATGGAGACCAGATGGATCGTGTCTGCTTCCCGCGTAAGTGGAGTGTACACACATTGTTGTCGTCATGGAAACCTGACAGCCTGTCATGACCCCGCCTCCCCTCCCCCTCGCTGCAGGAAAGAAGATGAGGAGAAACTTCACGGCAGAAACGATCGCAAAGAGGAGCCGAGCGTTCGAACAGTACCTGTCTCACCTGTGTTCACTGTCCGGCCTGCGGGGGGCACTGTGTGTGCGACACTTCTTCTACCTGAGTGACCTGCACACGGGGCAACTGCTCATCAGGTATCTGTTGCACAAAAGGTCTGAAAATAAAATTAGAAATATTTATAATTTAAAGATGAATTGTAGATAATTAGTGACAGATATTGATGAATTATTGATCATTTGTGATAAATATTGATGAATTATTGATCATTTGTGATAAATATTGATGAATTATTGATTATTTCTGACAACTGTTAATGAATTATTGATCATTAGTGACAAATATTGATGAATTATTGATCATTTCTGACAAGTGTTAATGAATTATTGATCATTTGTGACAAATAGTGATGAATTATTGATCATTACTGACAGATATTGATGAATTATTGATCATTAGTGACAAATATTGATGAATTATTGATCATTAGTGACAGATATTGATGAATTATTGATCATTAGTGACAGATATTGATGAATTATTGATCATTAGTGACAGATATTGATGAGTTATTGGTCGTTGGTGACAATTTTTTTTTCCCGTGGAGGGTGGGACATTACCATGACGCCCTCGGTCCGCTGCTCAACGCGAAGAGACTGCAAGAGAAACTGGGCTGGGCCTGTTTCTACGACAGCCAGGCTCAGACTCCGCCCCCGGCCTCGCCCCATTGGTTCTTCACTCTGTTGGGTCTGACCTGTTGTTTCCAGGAGGTGGAGCAGCTGGAGGAGGCGCGGCTTCACTGTGACCTTGCCCTCCGTGTCTTGACCCTCGCTGAGAATGAGACTGAGGGCAAGCCCCTCCCACAGACTGACATGTCCCACCCACACAGAGACAGACCGCACCCCCTGCTGCTGCCACTCTTGCAGTTGGTGGTCCGCCTCTCGTGGCAAATGGGGAGAGACAAGCGGCAATGGGAGGAGCTTCTGCAGCAGCTGGAGGAGCAGTGGGCGGGGCTAGACAATCAGCCAAGCATCAAAGAGTTTCTGGTCAAACACAACCTGCAGGAGAGCGTGGGGGTGAGTTAGAGCCAGGGGTTTGTACTCTCGCTCACGTACAATCACGACATTTCATCAACAGACTTATATGAAAGAAAATAAAGAAATAAAATGATTTAAGAAGAAAGGGAAAAACATAAATATATATATATATAACAGTGAAAACAATTAATTCATTAATTGTTTTCATTAATTCTACATAAATTATTCTTTAAGAATAAATTATATTTATTGAGTCATCATTTTCCAAAAATATTGTTTACAAAAAGAAAATATTTTACGATTCTGTTAAATAAAGAAAAAGTTTATTTCAATAATTAATTTGTTGTCAGCTGACCCTCACACTTCATCTCTGGAGTCGGTTGCTATGGAACTGGTGGTCAATGGTGAAGTGGACGAGGGACAGAAATAGACATGAAGAGTGAAAGGATGAACAAAGTGATTTAATAAAAAACATAAGAGATATTTCACTTTTTATATCAAACAAATGATATAAAAGTCACTCCGACTTTATTTATGTCGTACTTTTCATACAAAGTATAAATGTTTTTTTATTTTGTCTTATAAACAAAACATGGATGCTAACCACTGTTAGCAGTGTTAGCATCACTAGTGGACAAAAACACTCACATTTACGACAGATTCACTGTGAAGAAGGAGGTTTTCTTGTATGAGTGACGGCCATCTTGGAATCCCGTGTCAGGTGAGAAAATCCAAATTCAGAGGTCGTTTAATTTAACAGGAACACGCCCCCTTCTGGGTTGTTTTTCTTTTTCTTTTGTTAAAGTTTGCAGATTTCTTTCTTCAGGTTAAGCAGAGTTAGCTAGCTTGTTTTTTGGTTCGGTTTTGTACCTTAAAGCTTCTTTGTTTATTCTTAAAGCTAGCAGGGTTAGGATTAGCATTAGCAGGCCTATGACATCATCACTACGCCGTCGTCTGTTGGAAGAAAAAGTCTGATATTTTTCCGATTTTTCTAAACTTCAATTTAGCAACTGTTTCTTTCTGTCAGAAACAATTCCTATGTATGTATTTCCATTATTTACATGAATATTCACTGAAAACACTCTGTAAACGGCTTATTTTCATTAAAAAAGTGGTGCAACTGGTTCCTGAACTTCCTGTAGTATTTTCCACCTCACAGCTGATCTCTCTCACACACACACACACACAAGAGGTGAAATGCTGCTCCCAACTGTTCAAAGTTTTGTTTTTAACTCAATATTTGATTTGATGATCAAATGTCAGATGTGATGGATTGACTTTTGACCTCTGTTACTGTTACCGTGTGTGTGTGTGAGAGAACAGCTGATGTTTATTTTACTGAATACATTTTCTTACAAACAGCAGGTGAGTTTATTATTTATGTCAACTATGTCAACAATGTCACTGTTTCCTGTGACGACGATGATGTCACTGTGTTTCCTGTGACGACGATGACGTCGCTGTGTTTCCTGTGACGACGATGATGTCGCTGTGTTTCCTGTGACGACGATGAGGTCACTGTGTTTCCTGTGACGTCATCACTGTGTTTCCTACACTGTGACGACATCACTGTGTTTCCTGTGAAGTCGTCACAGTGTTTCCTGTGATGACGTCACTGTTTCCTATAATGATGTCACAGTGTGTCTTTCTTTTCTGTCTGGTCTTTGTCTTGCAGTGCCTGCAGTCACCAGCAGAGGACGTGTCAGATGTGTGTTAAGATTTTGGAGACATCACAGTGTGGTGGTGACGTCATCATCATCATCACAGGTTAAAATGCTCTCTCTCCTCTCTCCACAGTCGTCACGTCACCATGGCGACACGGCCAAGAGCTGAGACATGGGCTGCCGTAGAAACATCAGTTGCCATAGCAACGGTCACAGGACAGAAGCACACCAGTGTGGCCGTCAGTGCGAAGTGACACATGGCTCCACCCACAAGTCAGCCACTCACAAAGTGTTGTTGATGTGGAGGAAGTTTTAACACTTTTATTCATGAGGAGTGATGATGTCATCACACATGCTGTGACATCATAACAAGGGAAAATGTCTCCATGACTGAGAAACATGAGGACGAGACATCAGCTGATGTCCTCCTGTGGGACGACATCAGACGGTCATCATGTACATCTGTGAGTAAAAGAGGGTTCAACACATGAAAACAACACACACACACACACACACTCTCTCTGTCTCTCTGTCACACACACACGTATGGTTCCTTATTTTTGAAAGACA
The DNA here is from genome assembly GCF_019176455.1 of Solea senegalensis. NCBI lineage: Eukaryota > Metazoa > Chordata > Actinopteri > Pleuronectiformes > Soleidae > Solea > Solea senegalensis. The sequence continues at coordinate 23,773,242 of NC_058031.1, forward strand.
CCTCATGGCCCAGTGGAGAGGGAACTGGGCTTGTAACGTGAGGGTTGATGGTTTGAATCTGTGCCAGGTCATGAAAAGTCTGGGGTGCCCCGGGTTCTGCTCAAAGGTTCCTAGTAGAGGATCGTTTGAACCCTCAGGGTTCCATTTAATTTACTACCCTTTTAAGTCATTAAGGACAAAAATATCCACTTCCAAAAGCTGCTGTAAAAACTTTCCAGATTAATAATTTTCTCTGTGTAAATCTCTTCAGTAACTTCAGCCATGCTCAGACCTACCAAACATTCAATCATTCTGAGGATTTTAACCCTTTCAATGCCCGCTTTTACACTACATGAGGTAATATACACTGCCTGGCCAAAAAAAAGTCACCACTTATCATACGCTCTAGGGTCATACGCTCTAATAGCATTTAGCTTTGATTATGGCACTCATTCGCTGTGTCATTGTTTTCGATAAGCTTCTGCAATGTCACAAGATTTATTTCTGTCCAGTGTTGCATTCATTTTTTACCAAGATCTTGTATTGATGATGGGAGAGTCAGACCACTGTGCAAAGCCTTCTCCAGCACATCCCAAAGATTCTCAATGGGGTTTAGGTCTGTGAAAATTATGCTTCCTCTTTCACAGTTTGAGCCCGATGAATCCCGGCATTCAGTATATTCCGGTAGTCATCTGAAGTCATTCTTATGCACGTGATGTTGCTGAACCTAGACCTGACCAACTGCCAAGACTACCAACAATAAACGGCAACTGGCCAGGCAGTGCATATATATATATATATATATATGTATGTACTGTATGTAGTATGTATGTATATATGTGTGTACTGTATGTATATATATATGTATGTATATATGTGTGTATGTGTGTGTGTATGTATGTATATATATATGTATATATATATATATATATATATATTATATATACATGTATACGTGTGTATATATATATACACACACATATGTATGTATGTATATATATCATTGTATTGATTTATTAGAAAATTTAGAACACTGAAATAAGTGGAATATTTTGAATATTTTGAGGAAAATTTAATCAAACTCAAAGTACTTCCTGTTTCCCCACAAAGTCCCACAACATTGAAACTAGTTAGCTAGCCTCTTGTTGCTAAACTTGAGTTTAACAAATCATTGAACGTTCAGTCTGCGATGGAAAAAACAAAATAAAGTTACATTTACATGTAAACGTGGTTAATTGTTGGTGAAAACCAGGACATGCTAGTTCTGTGCGAAACGACTCTCAATAAAAATCATCCATCTTTATTTACCGTCGTTGATATTACAGTGCATTCCAGTTTGTACTCGGAGGTCGCAGTCGCCCTGTTATGACAGTTGTAGTGCCCCCACAGTTAAAAATGAATTCAAACTCAATTCAAGATGACTGCCCCGAGCATCAGTGGTATGAACTACACTGTTGTCGCATTAGTTTCTAGCTAGAACGCTAACATTGGTAAGGTTAGCATTATTTGGGGGCTAATGTTAAAACTGTAGCGTCCGCGTCCTCGGAGACAACTGGACTGCACTGTTTATTGTGAGTTAGCATGCTAGGTAACATTGTATGCTAACAGTTGATTGTACACTCTCATCTAAGAACATTAGCTTAGCACAATTTAACAAAAGTTTAAATCTATTCAAGGCAAATAAATGATAAATAAAAATGTGTAAAAAAAACTACTACATATATATGTATATATATATATATATACATGTATATGTATATACATGTATATGTATATATATATATATATATATACATGTATATGTATATATATATATATGTGTATATATATATATATATATATATATATATATACATGTATATGTATATACATGTATATGTATATGTATATATATATATATATATACATAGTTCATGGAAGAGATGAAATCCCATATACTGTATATGTATATATATATATGCACACACATATATATACACACATATATGTGTGTGTGTGTATATATATATACATATACAGTATATGGGATTTCATCTCTTCCATCAGAATATTAAAAATAAAGTGACTTGTTTTCCATATTTAACAAAAAATGCATTAGAGAGAAACACAGATAAAGACAAATGTTTTTATAATCTCTCTGTCACATTTTATATATGTTTGTTTTTTACAAATGTCAGAAATTGAAACAAACTAAATAAATAGTTTTACATTTTGCAAAAATAAAAATAAATAAAGAAATGAGCTTTTAATGCTAAATGTTATGACGCTTGAGTCGTGGTGTAAATGTACAGTCGCGTGAAAGTTGTTCAGTGAATGGGTGTGGTAAATTGGAAATGGGAGGGGCAAAAACCAGACCTGAAAAACGTACATTATGCTATCTGGCAGCAGGTTTCACGTACATAAACTTGTACATCGGGTTGGGAAACACAAAAAAGTTTTAAAATAAATGAAATCCTGTGTGGCTGCTAGGGGGCAGCAAAGTTGTAGCGAATTCTGATGTTACGCCACAAAAAAACAAACTGATTTATAGTTTCTTTATGTTACTTTTACAGAGTTGATCGAATCCAACTCAAAACTGGTGAAATCATTAAAAACACATTGTAGATTATGTGTTTCGAGTTTTGTGATGTATCGTATAGCGGTGTCCGATTATCGTCCTGCCCTGAAGACGTGGGGGCGTCACCATCTCACAGGGGCATTGGTGCTACCAGCTATCTTTAATTTACATTTGTGCAGTACCACCGGTAAACATGTGGGGGCCGTGTGGGTTACTAAAAATGAATTTCAAGTTGTAAAGAAATGAAACAACGCAGCCACGTTTGCTTTGTCTGTTGTCGCTATAAACTCCGCCCACGCTAACGCAAAGATGCATGAAAGTATGATGGCGATTATTACGTTTGACGCATTTTTAAAGGTAAAAATCCAGAGAATCCTGTTTTGAAAGCTAAAGTTTCACATTTGGTTTTATTTTGGGTTTTAAATGTGCAACACGTTTGATTATATTATGGACTTTGCATGGCAAAGACGTTTTAATGTTTTATAACGTTATCGATTCATGTTCATGAGTCCAGACTTTAGGAACTGACAATCCTGTCACTCATTCACTCACTCACTCATTCAGTCACCTGACAGTGAAACCGTTTATTCAAAATCTCAAATTATTTCTTAAAATAAACTGGTTTATGACTTCTTCATACTTATTTACACTCCTGTAAAGTCTGAGTCTGAAGACGCTGAACCATCCACGACAAACGAGTGAAAGTTTGGAGAAACTGATCCAGGGTTCAGAGAAGGTGCCGGAGTTTCTCCACAGATTTCACTCGGAGACACAAAAACAAAAATGAAGACATGTTTCCAGAGGTGTGAAGAAACCCATCAGCTCTTTAATGTCTGATTACAGACCTGCACACTGTCCTCTGTCCTCACTGTCCTCTCTGTCCTCTCTATCCTCACTGTTCTCTGTCCTCACTGTCCCTAGCTAGACAGGACTATGTGCTAGAAACCTGGAAAAAGCTTGTGAACTTAAAAGTAAAATCCCGTTGACTGGCGTTCGGTGATTGGCTGAAAATCCCGTCGCGTGAACGAGGTTAAAAATACGTCTTTGCCGGTGAAAGTGAAATCCAGATTTCTCACGTATTTCTTTGATGATATGTTGCTTTTTTCAAAACAGTGGTTCCCAAACACTGGATCAGGACCTCCAGATTTTTTCTTTTGCCGATTCTAAATGTTAGGTTTTACAGCTGTGACTGTGAATGAGTCAGTTTATGTGGTGGTTTGTTGTCTTGAAAAAGTGTGTCCTGGTGGTTGGTTTAAATGATGAATAAGTGCAGTATTTAGCAAGTGTTTGAATGTTTCAGTTCCATCAGTGACTGGTTCGGTCGGTAACCTGACACACCCGGGGTTTCAGTCCGTCAATAGTCAGCGGAGTGGGACGTCCTTTGATCAGACGGTGGTAACTGATAGCAACGGGCTGGGACACAGCTGATTGTCGCTCTCCACTCGTGTCCCGTGGGTCAGCAGCTCCTCCACCGTGGTCCAGTCGTCGAGTAGCTTGCTGTTCCTCAGCCGGTTCTGCTTCATGTGGCTCAGCTCCAGCAGAGTCTGAGACGACGGCGAACCCTGGACCCCCTGGTCCTCGCCGCCTCTCCTCTCCCTCTGTTGCCGTGACAACGCCATGTGACGTCTCCTCTCCGTCCGACTCCAGTATCTCCCCGCCAGTCGTCCGTCCTCTCCCTCCTCCTCCCGTTCTCTGGCTCCACCTCCTCGCACTTCCTCGTCCGTGGTGACCTCGCTGCGTTCGCGGGCCAGACGCGACGCTCGCGCTCTGAGCAGCTGATTCCTGACGGACTTCTGATTGGACGGTCTGCAACGCGGAGACGGCGGAGAGTGCGAGCTTCGCTGTGGAGCACCAAGTGTGCTGTATAGAGGCACAAGAGGCCCTTTGTGGTTGCTGGTGCGATTCCCAAGAGTCTGGAAGCCTCGCCAGTCCGACACTCCACTGGAACCCGATCCTGGACTCTTGGAGAGCGAGTCGTCCTCTCTGCTGCGAGTGGTTCCGTGACTGTTTCTGGGTGAGTTTTGGTGATTTGTCAGACTGGTTCTGTCCATGCTGAGGTGACAGTTAGTGGGATAACTGGCCCCGCATCTTGGACCCAGACTGATACGGGCTGGTCCTGGCTGCTGGTTCTGGACTTTGTTCCTCAGACCATTTGGATCAGTCATGTTGGGGTGACTGGCTCTGCGGCGGTGCTGTGCGTCACTCAAATCTTGGATGGTTCGACTCCGTCCTGGAGCTTCTATGGTCACACCTCCTCCTCGCTGCTGTTCCAGCCACAGCGCCCTCCTCTGGCAGGGCTCAGTACGACAACCTGCAGATTGGAAAAAGAAATCATTTGCACAGCGTTTACGGACCGAATCTTTCTGATGCCATTCAGGTATCACTTTTGTAATAAACGGTGGGAGTCTGAGATTTAAGATACGTTCTCACTCAACGTGAAAAGGTTTTTCATGTGATGAGAAATATCTAGTCGAGGCAAAGACATACGAGCAGATTCAGCAGCAGTAACAGCGGTTTGTGAATCCAGCACAAATCATTTGCTTTAGATGCTGAAGATGAAAAAGATGTGAACTGAACTCAGATGACACTGAAATCTATATTCACCAACAGACTGACTGCCAAATAGTGAGCTATTCTATACATCCACCAACAGACTGACTGCCAAATACTGAGCTGTTCTCTGTGTCCACCAACAGACTGACTGCCAAATAATGAGCTATTCTATACTTCCACCAACAGACTGTCTGCCAAATAATGAGCTATTCTACACATCCGCCAACAGACTAACTGCCAAATAGTGAGCTATTCTATACAACCTGGATTCTGATGAAATGTAACACTAGAGACCAGCTAATGCGATATTTGCCAAATAATGAGCTGTAATCTATATTGACCAGTAGATTCATTGCCAAATAATTAGCTATTCAACATATCCACCAGCACACTGACAGCCAAACAATAAGCATTAACAGACAGATGGACACTCCTTAAATAAAATTTCACAATCCAGTGTTTGGTGAGATTTTTCTAATGTCTGGATGTTGTGTCAGAAATGGAACACAAGTGGTGTGTGTGTGTGTGTGAGAGAGAGAGAGAGTGAGAGAGACTGGGCCATGAAGAAGAAGGCGGGGCATAAAGTGAGTTAAGTGAGTGCTAGTAGTTGTGCAATTAAACAAAACTTATTCACAATGCACTTTAAAAACGATCCTTCAAATTCAAATCAGTCTGGACGAATATCCACGTTTAAATAATCTATTTTTAAAAATGATGTCAGTATTCACCTGTGGACGGGGACGGTGGTGAGCGTTGGCGAGGTAGTGTGGGACTCCGCTCCGCTCTGTGGAAGTGAACCGTGGTGGTCGTGCTGTTACCCACAGTGCAGCGGGAGGCCTGCGCCGCTGCCGGATGAGTCATCGGAATGGTTTCAGGGATGGACTCTAAGTCCCAGCGTCCTCTCTGCTCTCGGGGGGAGTGGCCTGAGCGGAGGTGGTGGGGCTGCCGGTGGCCGTGGATTTTGTGCAGCCGCCTGTGCTCGCCGGTGCTGACACTGTGGAAACCCGAGTCGCTGGGTTCTGACGAGACGAGGGACTCGGAGGAAGAGGAGGAGCCTTGGGAGGACGCGGTGTGACCCGGCAGCGAAGACATGGCGTCTGTCTCGGCCTCGGAGAGCGCCACCTGGTGGTGAGGGCTGTCAGAACCACAGCCTCGGCCGCTGTCGAGCTCACTGAGAGGAAGGTACGCTAGAGGATGATCTGAGCGCCAAGGAGTGCGATAGTCAGACTAAAGAGGGAGGAAGAGAGGATATCATTTCTGTTATTATGAGTATGAAGACGTGAACATGTGACGTAGACATCGTAGACTTAATCTGACATAGAAAACCTCACTTTAACACTAATTCAGTCAAGTCAAGAGTAAACGATCAACAATATCTTCTCGTACCTGTCTGGAGAAATGTTTTGGCTCCTGGTCGTAGCAGCCGATCAGACAGCTCTCTGAGTTTGGCTGGTAGGGCGACATCTCGTGTCCCTGGAATAGGAACAAGAATCAGCGTCAACTGTTTAAATTACGTTCATAAAAATAATCTTAATCTATGTAGTCACCTGGTAATCCAGTCTGTCCAGGTGATCTAAACTGTAGGAGACGCTGGGCAGGTAGCTGTGACCCGGGTGCTGGTCGCTCGACGGTCTGGACAGGAAGCCGTTTGGAGGATACATGTCCGACGACATCATCATGCGACTGTTGGTGGAGTAAAGGTCAGGTGACATGGTCATGTGACCGTAATAGGCCCTGTGTAGAGGAAGGACATTAAGTTACGTTAGGTCTAATTCTGGGAAAGTCTCAGTCTGGAGAAGAATTTATCTTATTTCACTATTATTTTATTCTGTCTATATTTTGTATATTCAGTGAAGAGTCTACTGTTTATTTTTGATTTTCTTGTTTCACTTATAAGCTGCTGGAAATCTAACTTCCCTAAGGGAGTCATTTCAAGGGATCAATGAAGTCTAAGACAAGAACACTCTTGGTCTTGGTCTCTAAAAGTCTTGGTTCCATGCTGGTCTTGCTTGATCTTTGAGCACTTTCCCAAATGTTCCTTGAATCGAGCCCAAACCCATACCCCCCCCCATGGCAACCTGACCACACTCACCCACAGCGCCCCCCCGTGGCCTCATGACCACACTCACCCACAGGGCCCCCCCGTGGCCTCATGACCACACTCACCCACAGCGCCCCCCCGTGGCCTCATGACCACACTCACCCACAGCGCCCCCCCGTGGCCTCCTGACCACACTCACCCAGCGCTGAGTCCGTCTCTCTGAGTGTCCTCCGCCTCCATCATTCCCATGGCTCTCAGCGCCTCCCAGTGTCTCTCTGTGGGAGCGCTGCACTCGATCGCACAGTGGGACCGCCTCCTCCGGTGGCCACGCCCCCTCCCCCCCTCTACCTGCATCACGATTGGCTGGCCGTACTCGTCCACGTAGTGCAGCTCCTCCCGGTGTCGGTGATGAGGAGATTCACGGGTTTTGTCCTGATGAGAGGGAACGCGACAGATCAGATTTTGTGAAGCAGTGTCACAGTGCCACCTACAGGCCTATTTCTGTGTTTACAGCCTGAATGTCCACGTGTTATAAAGGACACAAAGGACAGACGCAGCTTCAGAGGACACTCTGACAAAATGTCCACCGAGTCCAAGTGATGACAAAAGTTAAAGAAAGAGAGCAGCGAGATGTGGGTCAGGATTCAGGCGCCTGCTTTAACCTCAGGGTCAACACGAACACGCACAGGCACACGCACACGAACACACACACGAACACACACACACACAGAAAAAGTCCATGTTAGAGTGATGTGCTGTACCCTGGAGAAGTGTTACGCTCCACCGCACTTTGACATTAATGCAGACTGATTTCTCTCTCTATGCCTGTGTGTGTGTGTGTGTGTGTGCGCGTCGTTGATTCACTTTTGTCAAACTGCAAAACTCTGTAAATCACGACGCTCCTCGTTCTCGGCACAGAAATCACAGTGAGCTCGTAACATGACATCAAAGTGTCACATTCAATGAGCGGCGTGAAACTATATCTGAACTGATGAGAGGGTTTCACTGTAGCACACACACACACACACACACACACACACACAGACACACACACACACAGAGAGAGAGAGAGAGAGAGGTCTGAACTTAATCAAAGTTTGACGTTTGTTTCTCATTCTCTGAAACCACTCACTCTCCCACACCAAACCCCATAGAGAAAATCAGTGATTTTAGCTTGCGGGGACAAAGGAGCTGCTTGTCCTCTGCTGCCTCGTGTGGTCACTTTGTGTCACTGAGATAAATCTGAACAGCGTTTTCAAACACTGAAGTGACAAAATAAGACATTTGAACTTAGTGATGGAGGCAGCAGTGGATCAACAACTCTTGTGTGTGTGATGTTAAAATCACTGATTTTCTCTGTGGGGTTTGGTGTGGGAGAGTGAGTGGTTTACAAACTTCAGTTTCCTGTTGGAAAAGTCTGTCTCACAGTGAGATAAAGACGTGAATGTGTTCTTAAAGGTATCGTAGACTTAAACTGATTTTATTACCCAGGTCTGTTCTCACTGAGCGCGCTGACTTCAAAACACCTTAACTGTCCCTTAACACTCACATTCACCACCAGTAGAGAAAAATCTGATGCATGATAAAAACTAACGAGCTCCATGAAAACTACACTTTTTCACAATCTGACAAGTCACATTTTTCTATTTCAGGATTTTTTTTTATGACGAAACAAAGAATCAAAACAAAGAATCAAAACAAAGAAACCCTTCAGCCGCTGAATCATCCGTGCAGCACAATATTTCAGGCTTTTTTTGTCAAACCACTCCATGACGAGCCGCCACCGCTCACTCGCTCTCGTCGTAGAAAAACATGACTCACTCTTTTCCTCAGCTCATGATATTGACTCTGTTTTGTCCCTGAATGTGAAAACACTCACACAAACATCAAACTTTTATTAGATTTCCTCAGACAAACACGCCGACCTTCATAAACACAGTTAGCTCTTCAACGCCACTGTGTCTCTATGGAAACCATGTGTTTACATGTCAGTGAGCACAGACGTAAACGTCCTGAGGTTTGTCTGATGTGATGCGTTTAAGGACATCTGTTAATTGTCTTTTTTTTTTTCGTGAGCATGTGAGATGTTTTTTTACATCGTCCTGACGCAGATGAAACTAAACATTAGAGACCAAATAATGACAAATAAAGTGTGTAACATGTAATATTTACTTAGTTTATACATTATTCTGATGTTTAAATGCTGCCAAATAATGAGCTGTTATCTCTATCCACCAACAGACAAACTGCCAAATAGTGAGCTTTTCTAGACATCCACCAACAGACATGGTGGATGTCAAAAGCCAAATAGTGAGCTAATCTAAACATATACCAACAGACTGACTGCCAAATAATGTGCTATTCTACACAACCTGGACACTGATCAAATGTAACACTAGAGACCAGCTAATGTACATTTGCCAAATAATAAGCCATTATCTATATCCACCAACAGACTGCCTGCCAAATAATGTGCTGTTATATTTCTGTTATTAAAAACTGTATTTTCTTTTTTAAATCTCAAAGTAAATATTCATGTATTTAATGTTTAGTTTGTACTTTATTTTACGTAAACTATTCTGTGTTTTACATCAACTTTACATGAAATCCTGCATATTTCTCAGTTGGAGGAAAAGGAAATTTTACTTTTTTTAACAAATCACAGACAGAAAACTACAGAAGAGCAGCTGTAGTTTTCTGATGTCAACAAACTACGTTCATTCCTGAGAAAACAACACAAGATCAAATAAACGCACACACACGCAAACACACACACACACACACACACACACACACACACACACTAACCCAGATACCAGCTGAGACAAAGACTGAGGGAGAAGATGAGTGAAGGCTGGAGGCCACTGTGTGTGTGTGTGTGTGTGTCCGTGTGTGTGCGTGCGTGCGTGTGTTTTCTGTCATAAACATCTCTCTCTCTCTCTCTCAGTCTCTCCCCCTCAGTCTCTCCCTCTCTCTCTCTCCCTGTCTTCCTCTGTCTCTCTCTCTCTCTCTCACTCTCTCACCTTGACACGTGTGAAGCGACAGCCCATTCTGACTTTTCCACTGAGTGGTAGAAGTTAGCAGGAGAGAGAGGGGGATGAAGAAGGTAAAGAAAAGGAGGGATGAACAGAGAGAGAGAGAGTTAGTTGGTCCTCGTCCATCCGCCACTTCACATGTCCACACTGTGATGTCCCTCAGTCTTCGGGCCAATCAACTGTCATCCTGTGCTGCCGTGGAAACTCCAGCTCCCATGATGCCGTGGTGTAAACAGCAGCAGCAGACGGAGGGAAACTGCAGCAGCTCCATCACATTAACACCCTCTCTCTCTCTCTCTCTCCTCATAATCACAGAGCAACACGGGGCGAACGAAGAGCCTCTGAACGAGAGGGGCGAGCGAGGCAGAGATGAAATCTCAGAGAGAGAGAGAGAGAGAGAGAGAGAGAGTGGTGAAGAGCTGAGCTGTTCTCATCTGACAGTTTCTTCTTCTTCTTCTTCTGTCTGCATCTCTCTCTCTCTCTCTCTGTCTTCTCGCTCGCTCACTGTAGCTCTGCTCCTGTCGGCCAATCACAGATCCCGGATGAGAGGAGGAGGGAGGCAGCTGTTCTGATTGGCTGAGAACAGCTGTTACTCACAGCATCCATTCAGGGTTTTTCTCTCCTCCTGTGTGTGTGTGTGTGTGTGTGTGTGTTTACAACAGGAAAGTCAGTCAGTCAGTCATCATCTACCGTTTAATCCTCCACCAGAGGGTCGCGCTACAACAGGAAAGTGAAGTTTGTAAACCACTCACTCTCCAACACCAAAGTCCATAGCATCACAGCACATAGGAGCTGCTGGTCCTCTGCTGCCCCGTGTGGTCACTTTGTGACACTGAGGTCAATCTGAAAAAAGGATTTTTAATGCCGAATTAACAAAATCAGACATTAGAAGTTAGTGATCAACGAAATCTGGAACAAAAGGTTTTTTAAAAGAAAAACTATGTTTTATTTCTTTTTATTAATCATATGTACAGACATTTACAGCAATCGTACGAGTATCTATAGTTACTGAAGAGACTTCCTGCTGAAGGAGAAACAGTTAGACTGTAGTTTCAGTCTGAGTGAATATACAGAGACGTACAGTAGATACACTATATTAGAAGACGCAGGGTCGTCTGTTAGAAACACACACACAGCAAACATCCCCTCACGTGCTGTTAATAAACACGAGACACAATAACAAAGACGAGATGATGAGGACGATGATGATGCTGTGGATTTAGTGCAGTGACGTCACCTTCACCCTGTAGAGACAAACAAGTCTTCACTGTTCGTCGACACGTTCATGTTTCCACGACGAAAGAAAAGCAGGAAATTACAAAACTCCTGGGTTTAAAATACTGCATCTTATCCTGTTTGTGCTTGTGTCTGAACTTTGGCTAAAAGTTAAAGTAGATGAGACATCAATAGCCTAGCTTAGCATACAAACAGGAAGCAAGCACTGGCATTGTGTCAAATGCCTAAATAGGAAAGAAATAAAGTTAAGGTAGATGATAAAATCTGTTTCCAGTTTCATTAGCCTAGCTTAGCATAAAACAGAAAGCAAGAGCTAGCTTGTTTCAAACTTCTAGCTTAAAAAGAATAAAAAACAAAACAAAAAGTTAAGGAAGATGAAAAATATGTGTTTCCAGTTCCAAGAATATTTTAGATATCATTAGCCTAGCTTAGCATAAAAACAAGAAGCAAGAGCTAGCTTGTGTCAGACATCTAAATAAAAAATACCTGTGAAGATCATTTGTAAAATCTTTGATGACTTATCATTTCCACCATTTTAAAAATAAACATCGCTGATGTCATCAGTCAACGTGAGGCCAACAGGTGGCACTTGTGAGCTCAGTGTTAGCGTGTGACGTGTCAGTGTTTATGTTAGCATGGATGCTGCTGAGGCTAATCACATAGCTAGATCATTATCATCGTACGGACGTATACCAACACATGCTGACTCAGCAGCACCACCTACTGAGCAGTTTGTGCATCACAAACGATCAATATGTCACTTTAGGTTCAGTTTGTCGGTCTTGATTTTTTTGATTCTAGTCAGTTTATATATCCTAAATTTTAGTCGTATACTTTGAGTTTTTTCCCCTCTATCGATGTTTTTTTTTGCGTTGCGTTGCATTTACGTTTCCTGCCTGTGGACATTAAAGGTCCAGTGCGTAACTTTTAAGAAGAAGAGAATCTCACCACTCATTATGTTTACATGATGTTAGAAGAAGAGAAAAACTGACTTACTGTGACTGAAATTCTACTCAACTGAATTTTTCCCGCCCCCGACTGACCTTTGACCCGGAAAAGAAGCAGGTTCAAGAAGTTAATGGCTGGTAGAAACACGGGTAATTGAGCCGTACATGCTAGCAAGCCACCAGCTAATGGTTGTTTTGTTCTGTGACGTCATTATTGGACAGAAGATGCCTGAAACTGCGCCACCTAGAGTAGTGGAGTCAAATGCTAGTGTTTATGTTTACATTGAAGAACAGTTGTTCTCACTTGGTAAAAAAGGTCTAGAAGAAAAATCTAGAGACTCACCACTGGGTGTCACTTGTTAACATGATGTCAGATAAAAACCTGACTGAAATTACACGTAAACACGTGAAATTTAACTCACTGAAATAGTCAAAAATCCAAACAGTTCTAAACGCTCTGCACAGGTTCCACAGTTCCCTCCCCTTGACCTGTGACCCTTTGGAAATAGTAGAAGAAGCAGGTTTACAGAAGAAGAAGAAGGCAGCGAGAAAAACATGTAGAAATCTAGACAGAATTTTTGCTGGGTCATCTTATAGAAGCTCACAAAATTGAGCTGGACATGCTAACAACTAGCCGCCAGCTAAAGGTTGTTTAGTTCTGTGATGTCATTATTGTCCAGAAGTCGCCTGAAACAGCGCCACCTAGTGTGGTGGAGTCAAATGCTAGTTTTTGTGGAAATGCACGGATTCATTCTTACACACTGGACCTTTAACATGTTAGCATCATGGTTTTAAAAAAAAAACACGTAAAAAGTTGACGAGGTCATGTGATGTGTGATGTCAGCAGGTCACATGGTTTCCTCACACAGCTGTTATCAGGCTTCTGATGATGAATTATTAACTGACCCATTTCACTCGGTTACCACAGGACGGACTGACAAGGTCCGGAGGAGATGACTCCTCCCCCTGCTCCTCCTCCTGCTCCTGGTCACAGCTTCAGAGCGAGGAGCACAGTCAGAGATGCTAACAGGAGCGACGGTGAAGTTGTTGAACCAGCACTCGTTTGTTGAGGTTTCTTGGGATTTTTTCTCACTATGTCACTTCCTATTTCTTTGACCGCCTTTTCTACAGATTCCTTTCTCTCCTCGTCCTTCTTCTTCGTCTTCATCTCCTCCTCCTCCTCCTTCTTCTCCTCAGCCTTGTTCTTCTCGCCCTCAGTGGTTGAGTGGACCAGAGGAGGCGGTGTCTGCGGCTCAGGAGTGACCTCAGGGTCGTCCACAGAGATGGTGGTGGTGACTCCAGATGTTACAGGAGGAGGAACCACGACATCTCCCTGATCAGACGTCACTGGAGGAGGAGGAAATGTCCCCCATTGTGTGTCGTCCGGGTCGTCTTCATCCTCTTCTTCCTCCTCCTCCTCCTCCTCAGCAACTAAAACAAGTACGAAGAAATATGTTTTCATCACCTCGTCTCATAGTTAATGAAACATTTAAAGCATAAAAAGGCTGACATTTCATTTATAGTTTCACAGTAAACTACACAGAGAAAATCAGTGATTTTAACATCACAGCTCACAGGAGTTCATCCACTGCTGCCTCCATCACTAAGTTCAAATGTTTTATTTTGTTCAGATTGTGCCAGAAAGTGACCATATACATATATGTATGTACATATATGTATATATACATACATATATACATATATATGTGTTCCTGCCAGCATGGCGGAGTAAACAAACTGAGTCATGTGACGTCTGTAGCTCTAGACTTTTAAAGAGTTTCTTACCACAGAGGTTGTTTTCACACTTGAGCAGGTTTTCAGGACATCGTGAACACCAGTCTCCTTCAACGTAGGGACGCTCGTCCTCGTAGTTTCCTCTGAGGACGCATGCACACGCGCGCACACACACAGTGGTCGTTAGTGGTACTGCAGGAGTTCAGTTATGGTAAACCTTAACGAACCTTAACTAGTAGAGATGTAGTAAAAGTCAAAGTACTTACGGTGGGTAATAGTTACAGACGAGGAAGGAAACTCTCTCCCAGCCTAGACCCTCCATGGTACTGCAGAGATGAAAGGCACAGCCCACTCTGTGTGTGCCTGCCCACACCATCTTTGACACACACACACACACACACACACACACACACACAGAGGGAAGGAGATAAGGAGAGAAATGGGGAAATTGACAGTGTGGACAAACAGAAACTGGGACAAGAGACAAGAAGACATGCGTGTGTGTGTGTGTGTGTGTGTGTGTGTCACCTGTGTGTAGTGTCCACACATCTTGTCTTCGTCACAGCTGTGGTTGTTAAAGTCATAATGCAGATGTTCTGCAGGAGGAAACTTGTGTTAAATACAGAAAGAAACTGTCGTGATAATAATTATAATAATACAGATGCATTAACTTCAGGTCAATCAGTCTTTTATTATTTTCCATATGCAACACAATGTGAAGTTATAAATTGATAAAAATAAATAAAAGTGTTTAATGGCCAAAGGAAATGTTAAAAACTAAATTCTTAAAAATAAATCAGCAGCAGTAGATGAAATATGAATAACTGTAAATAATAATAATTGTCAATGAAGTGGTGAATAAATACAAATAAGGTGAAAGCTTAATATGAATTCATCATAAATTTAATTTCTTTCTGTTTGCAGTGAATTCAACTTACATACATTTTACCACCAGGTGGAGACAGAGAGCATTGGATTGGAGTGGATTGATTATGTCACAGTTGTTTTCTGTTACTATGACAAACGTCCTGGTTTTTAAACATAAATACAGATATTTATAGATATATAAATCCTACAGGTACTGAAATATCACTTTATCATTGTTATTATTATTCCTACTTAGTTGTTAAAAAAAATCCACTAATATCATATATTTAATAAAGTTATTTAGGAAAACTTTTAAAGAAATTTTATTAAAATGTGTAAAAAAAAAAAAGGAGAAGAAAACTTTTCAGTGAGAATTCAGATGTTTGGACTCACCCAGGAACCATTTCTCCAGAGCTTCTCGAAGGTCCAGAGATCCAGTTCCAGCGAACAGGTTCTCTCCGGTGTCCGTCAGCTCTCGGTTGTGGTTCCAGATACATTTAGCCGCATAGCCTTCTGCTAACAGCTTCAAGCTAGGGTCCCATTTCTGCAGACAGGACGATGAAACGTCACTGTGTTTATCTGTGTTAGCCTGAGTTAGCCTGTGGTAGCCTGTGTTAGCCTGAGTTAGCTTGTGGTAGCCTGTGTTAGCCTGAGTTGGCCTGTGTTAGTGTGTGTTAGCCTGAGTTAGTCTGCGTTAGCCTATGTTAGTGTGTTTTAGCATGTGTTAGCTTCCATTATCCTGTATTAGCCTATGTTAGCGTGTGTTAGTGTGCTTTAGCATGTGTTAGTGTGTGTCAGCCTGTGTTAGTGTGTGTAAGCCTGTTTTAGCATGCTAACGCAGGTTAAATTGACTGCGACATCATAATGCTCTGCTAAACCACTTTTTATCTGGCCTTCATTCAAATGCACAGGGCAGCAGATTGTGAGCATATTTCCTCTGACTTGACTTTTGGCAGAGAAAACAACCTCAGGGTGGTTTTTTTTAATTAAAAATATACTGAAAACATGTGACCTGGAATTTCTGTGTACAAGAAATCCCACATTCGGACTTATAATTGAACGCAGCATGTGCAGATTTCAGTTTCTGACCACAGATGGTTGACGTTAGACTTACACGGCCTTAAAAATGTTTCTGAATGTTGATGCGTTCTGTGGAGATTTATCCTGTATTATGGAAGCTTTTACTCACGAAACAGAATGTGTACAGACGGACGGATGGGAGGGGCCTGCAGCCCGAAGCTTTAAGAGCAGATGTTCTCACAGAGGAAGTTACTGTAAATGATAGTTCAGCTGTTTTCAAGTGTTTTTTAATCGAGGTCCTGATGATGTGTGTGCGCTCTTAAAACCTTCACACACACACAAAATGGCTGCCAGTGGGGACTCCAGGAAAAACACTCAGCCCATTTCTCAATATCCATACTTGTGTGTACTCCCGTACTTGTGAAAACCTCATCAGCCTCAGTCCAAGTGCTGTTCCAATTCTCAAGTAAGCGAACAGCGAGGACGGTTCTCAAACCCGGAAGTGTTCTTGCTCCGCCCATTTTTACCAAGTATGCATCGGAGGTGACTTAAGCGTACTTGGGATGGCCATGTATCCCAGAATACATTTCGGCGGAGCATAGCAGCAGATAATAGAAATATAAATCTGAAATAAATATTTTTCTGTGTCCCGGAACAAAGTTTTAAGATCATTTGAGGCGAGAAATGAGTCATTTAGAATTCAAACATGTGGTTTATGTATTAAGTAAAATTTAAAAATAATAACAACATATATATGTATTTATTAAAATTATTTCATATGTTCATTTATCAACACCGTAGGTGGCGCTAATGAGGCTACAGCACTTGGCGCCAGCCACCATTCAAACAGCAGAACAATACATACATACTCGCTTACTTGAGTATTGAGAAACAACCACATACTTGTGTACTCCTGTACTTGTCAAGTATATACTTCCCAGGTAAGCTAGTACATACTCGCTTACTTGAGTATTGAGAAACGGCCTCACTCTCCCACACCAGAGAGAAAATCAGTGATTTTAGCTCACGTTGGTCCTCTGCTGCCTCGTGTGGTCACTTTGTGTCACTGAAGTTAATCTGAATGAAGATTTTCAAAAGCCGAATAAACAAAATAAGACATTAGAATGTAGTGATGGAGGATCAACAACTGATTTTCTCTCTGGACTTTGGTGTGGAAGAGTGAGTGTGAGCGCTTCACACGGCTGGTTTTAATTATCGCGATATAATTACGATGAAATGACTGTGCAGCTGCTTTTCATTCGTCGTGACTCTGGTCCTTAAAAACTCTCAGGGAAAGTGGAACTGTTTTACTGAGGCTTTGTGTTACAAACCAAAGACTCCAGGGACGAGGATTTACAGGAAAGAAAGAGAAGAAGAAGAACTCTGGTTCTGACAGTCACTGCTTAGAAAAACATGTAATATTATCATCGTCATGACAGTGAGGAAACAAAAACACAGGCTGTTTTATTTATTTATTTAATCTGTGTCGTTTCCTTTGCACTCACCAAACTAGAGCATCACCCCCCCGACCTATGACCTCTGACCCTGTGACCTCTGGTCTGACAACAGTATGAGCTGAGGTATGTGATTTCCTGTGCGGTGCACACTTTCAGAACATCAGTATCATGTTTTCCATGCAGTATTTGGACCTTGTGTCGCCCGGTGACATTCTCGGGGCTGCACACAGGAAGTGATTTGTGTGACGTCGACACAGACACTAGAAAGAGCTACAGTGAGTCACGTGAGATGTCCTGACGCTAACAAGTCGAACTTCCCGTTCCTGTCTCCACCCGCCCCTGCTCTACTGCTGTATACATACAAACGCTCCCTCCGTCCGTAATAGATATCAAAACTTTGACGAAAGTAAGAAAAGTCTCAAGTCTCGTGACCCGTTTAAAGTTTCAACCACGCCTCTGCGTTAAAGTATGACGACATTGTGAGGCTCCAAAGTGGGCGGGGTTCCGATCATTTTTCCGACTGTTTCCCATTCGTGTGTGTGTCACAGTCAGAACATGTTTTCTACAGTCACTAAGAGTGTGTGTGTGTGTGGGTGTTTATTTGTTCTGCGATGACACACAACACAAACAATAGTCAGGGGTCTCCTCCACATTCCTCGCTCCATCTGGTCTGTGTTATGACTTTGGTTCATGTGCACAGTCACACACACACACACACACACACACACACGCGCGGCAGGTCATTTGATCTGTGAACAGCTGATTTTGTTTCACTCAGTTAATCCGTGATTGATTTCATCTGTTTATGTTTCAGGATCTTTGATAATCGATGATGTGTTTCTGCTGAGTCACCATTTCTGACACAAGGCAAAACTATCACAATGTGACAGATTATAGATTATAGATTATAGATTATAATTAAGATCACCTCGTCTGTGTGTTTCGAACAGACAGACAGAGAGTGAGAGACAGACACATTCAGACAGACAGACGGAACTGGGTTTTGGGATCAGTAAGATTTTTAGAAGATTTTTACATGAGTAAGACTGTAACTCTGCTGATCCAGGTCAAAGGTCAAACTGTCTGAACTTTCCTTCTTTTATCTCCTCACTCCTCCGTCCTTCCCTCCTCACTTATTCCCTTACATCTTTCTGCCCCTCCTTCTCTCTCTCCGTCTCTCTCTCTCATAAAGTGAGAAACAAAAACCTGAGCATGGAAATGTTCCAGTGGGGCTTCCATACAGGTCATGACCTCTCCTGCTCTACACACACACTTTCTCTCTCTCTGTCAGCTCTTTCTCAACTGGTTTCCTCCCATCTGTTGCTCAACCTGAGGCTCGACTCTCCTCCTCTCCTCTCCTCTCCTCTGTGATGGAGGGATGATTTCCTCTACAGTGCTCTAAAGCTCACATCATGATCTGGATCATGGTCTGAGGAGGAAACACCCTGTTCCTGGATCTGAGCCTAATTCAGCGTTTCTGACACGCGAAAAGAAAACTGATTCTGATTCTGATTCTGATACTGATACTGATTCTGATTGTGATTGTGATTCTGATTCTGATTCTGATTCTGATTGTGATTGCTTTACTTTCTTAGAACCAGGGTACCTGCCTCTACCTAAACAGCAGCTACATCCATGTAAATGTATATTTGATATAAAATGACAATAATAAGTCAAATGTCTCAAATATGAAACGTTATATTTGAACGTTTTAAAGAAAGAAAAAAGCAGAAAACAAAGTGATGAACACATGAAAAACAGAGATAATTAAAACAAGACAAAAACACAGACAGAGCCAGAGGTGACCTCACATCTATAAATCTGTCCTTTAATCTCTGACTTCCTCTTTTTCTTCTTCTTCTTCTCTTTTTTAACCATATCATTTGATGTGAATGTGTTAATGAAACAACAGCAGCTGCAGAACCTATTACATCACTTTATAACAATCTCGTTATTATTTAGAATAAATCATCATTTCATCTGTTTCTGCCCTGGTTTATGTCTTTAAACCAGTTTATAAGTTCATATGTCTAAACCGGTTCATATGTCT
Organism: Solea senegalensis; assembly: GCF_019176455.1. Taxonomy (NCBI): domain Eukaryota; kingdom Metazoa; phylum Chordata; class Actinopteri; order Pleuronectiformes; family Soleidae; genus Solea; species Solea senegalensis. The sequence continues at coordinate 23,792,718 of NC_058031.1, forward strand.
AAACTGGTTCCTATATCTAAACTGGTTCATATGTCTAAACCGGTTTATATGTCTAAACCGGTTCATATGTCTAAACCGGTTCATATGTCTAAACCGGTTCATATGTCTAAACCGGTCTAAACTGGTTCATATGTCTAAACCGGTTTATATGTCTAAACTGGTTCTAAACTGGTTCATATGTCTAAACCGGTTCATATGTCTAAACCGTTCATATGTCTAAACCGATTCATATGGTCTAAACCGGTTCATATCTGTCTAAACTGGTTCATATGTCTAAACCGGTTTATATGTCTAAATTCATATGAAACCTTATATGTCTAAACTGGTTCATATGTCTAAACCGTTCATATGTCTAAACCGTTATATCTAAACTGGTTCATATGTCTAAACCGGTTCAAACTGGTTCATATGTCTAAACCGTTCATATGTCTAAACCGATGTCTCTATATCTAAACCGTTCATATGTTCATATGTCTAAACCGTTCATATGTAAACCGTTCCTATATTTAAACCGGTTCATATGTCTAAACCGTTCATATGTAAACCGATTCATATGTCTAAACCAGTTCTAAACCAGTTCATATGTCTAAACCGTTCATATATCTAAACCAGTTCATATGTCTAAACCAGTTCATATGTCTAAACCGGTTCATATGTCTAAACCGATTCATATGTCTAAACCGGTTCCTATATCTAAACCAGTTCATATGTCTAAACTGGTTCATATATCTAAACCGGTTCATATGTCTAAACCGGTTAAAGTTAAACTTATTTTATAACACTGATCAATATTTTCTGATCCAAACAACTAATGAATGAATGAATGAATGAATGCTTCGAATCACTCGTGTTTTATTCACTCTCTGAAAACATTCACACGTGTGATATTTTGTCCTTTCATCGATTATCATTTTAAACTTCGATTTGTTTTCATCAAAACGAATTTGCTGAATTTTCCCCAAACATTGAATTAAGATTTCTGTTTTTCTATGTTTTAAATAATGAGCATACAATGAAGTCGTAAAAATAACATAACAAACTTTAGTTTTTACAGAGATGGTAATAGTTCTAAAAAGGTAATGTTCTATAACTGTATTATCAATCAATCAATCAATATCCTGTCACTGTGAGTAAGTCACATGATCAGAGGAGACGCAGGCGTTGGTGTGATCCAGTTTGATTCTTCCTGTGTGACTCGATCATTGTGAACAATGAAGCTCAGTCTGAAGCGCAGCGTCGTCACATGAACACCAGCGTCTTCTCTGTTTCTGTCATTCTGCACATTCTCCGTGTGTCATCAGCTGTTGATTCTGGATCTTTCCCTGTTCATATTGTTTAGTTTCAGAGGCGTCAGAGGTCACTTTAATGCTACGATATCTTTACAAACATGTTCACGTCTTTATCTCACTCTTAGACAACAGGAAAGTGAAGTTTGTAAACCACTCACTCTCCCACACCAAACCCCATAGAGAAAATCAGTGATTTTAACATCACACACACAGGAGCTGTTGATCCACTGCTGCCTCCATCACTAAGTTCGAATGTCTTATTTTTACACTTCGGCTTTAAATATTCTTAATTCAGATTGACCTTAGTGACCACACGAGGCAGCAAAGGACCAGCAGCTCCTGTGTCCCTGTGAGCTAAAATCACTGATTTTCTCTATGGGGTTTGGTGTGGGAGAGTGAGTGGTTTACAAACTTCACTTTCCTGTTGGAAAAGTCTGTCTCACAGTGAGATAAAGACGTGAACATGACGATTTGTTGATTGAGCCTCAGGCTGGTTCTCAGCAGCAGGGGGCGCTCACAGCACTCAGCTGTGTCCGTGTCTCACACAAACAACCACACACACACACGTACAGAGTATATATACATATATATATATATATATATATGTATATAAATATGTAATTAAATAATTTCCTGCCATAATAAGCCAGGTGTGCTGCCCCCTGGTGGCAGCAGGTGTTAGACTCTTACCAGTGGCAGCATGGCGGAGGCGCTGGGCGACACCTGTCCTCTGTAGTGGTTGTGAAGCTCCACCAGCAGCTCCTCCTGCTCCTCGTTCAGGAAGCTCCAGGCTCCTGGAAGCAGCAGGAGGACCAGGAGCATCCTGCATACCCATAGAGGAGCGCCCCCCACTGGGCAGAGGCTGCAGTGCGAGGACCCCCGACTCTGGGGTCCGGAGCTCCTCAAGAAGACTCCGTCCTGGGTAATCCTTTGGGTCGAGACCCTCTGGAGCTCTGAGCGGCTCCTCTGGTGCATGATGGGAAACTGAGTCCGGCGGGACGGGTCAGTCCAGAGTCCAGTGAAGAGAGTGTGTGTGTATGTGTGTGTGTGTGTGTGTGTGGACAATAGGCTGTTGTCTTTGTTTTCAGTGTGAGTGTGTGAGTGTGTGAGTCCTCTCCCTCTCAGCTCTGCTGATCTCTGTCTCTCTGACACTGTTTTAAGAGTCAGAGGATCCTCCCCTCACACACACACACACACACACACACACAGGCTGCACCGACTGGTACGCACAAGCCAACACAACACAAAGCTGCTTACTCCATATTCTTCATGTCTCCTCCTCCTCCTCCTCCTCCTCTTCTTCATTCTCACACCTTCTCTTCCTCTCTCTTTCTTCTCTTTCTCTCCATCCTTTTCTCCTCCTCCTTCACCTCTTTAGTGGAGAAGACGTGAAGCGTCAGAGTGTGTTTCCATGTTTGTGAAGTGTCTGCACAGAGGAGACGCTGAAGACATTCACTTCTGTTGAAACTTTACAATTCCATCGTTTAAGTGGACGCAAAATGAAAAGATGATGTGTGTGTGTGTGTGTGTGTGTGTGTGTGACTCAGACACTGTCACACCCACTGACTCTCACTCACTAAAGCTGTGTTTTCACTCACATCGTAACATGCAGCCAGCTGTAGACACACACACACACACACATTACACCGTCCAACACATTCCTCACTGTGTGTGTGTGTGTGAGATGATCTGTGTACTCACACACTGATGTTTGTCACAAAACATCATTTTCAAAACTGAAATATCTGAAACTTGACTTAAACTTTTCTTTCCTTTAAAAGATTTCTGCTTTTGATTCTGAGATAAAAATCACAATTCTGAGAAAAAAACTCTGAATTTTCTCAGAAAACTTTTTTTTCTCGTTTGTTTAATTTTTTTTATAATTAAAACCGTGCATGCGTGTCTGTGTGTGTGTGCATGCGTGTGTGTGTGTGCGTGTATGTGAAACTGAAAACAGTGGATGGATGAGGAGAAAACTAGCATCGTTCCACGATCACATGACAACAGCAGTCATGTGACGTGGCATTGACAGCTGATTGGACGATTCAAAAAACAAACTCCAGATGTTTATCCAGAGTGGAGAAGAGAGAGAAAAAAAACAAGAAAACAAAAATATAGAATAAAGAAGATGAAGAGGTTAGGAAGAGGAGGAGACTGGAAATCCCCTTTACACACACACACACACATATCTATACATCATGTGAATAATATGCAATGCTGTGTGTGTGTGTGTGTGTGTGTGTGTGCTTGCAAACTGAGCCACGCCCATGAGATTCTGTTGTCATTGACTGGTTGCTAATGGCTAACAGATGATTGTGTGTGTGCATGCGTGTGTGTGTGCGTTTGTGTGTGTGTGTGTAGGGTGTGGACCCTCTAACCTTCAGTGTGTGATTAGTTCAAGATCCCAGTGCCAAATTTCACACACACACACACACACACACACATTATTATGCAATAACATAGAGAAACCCGGCCTCATCATCATCACTGTGTGTGTGTGTGTGTGTGTGTGTGTGTGCCAGGAACATATGACCCTGACGAAGAAGAAGATGATGATGATGTCGTCATGGTTACAGAAAGTCGACCGCTCCTTAGAAACGATGTCTAACCTTCACAGTGACCACACACCATCATCTCACTGAGGTCACTGAGGTCACTGGGCTGTGCCTGTCCTGCAGGAATTGTGTCAGTTGGTTTCATTGTGTCAGTTGGTTTCATTGTGTCAGTTGGTTTCATTGGGTCAATTGGTTTCATTGTGTCAGTTGGTTTCAGTATGTCAGTTGGTTTCATTTTCAGTTGGCTTTCATTGTGTCGTTGGTTTCAGTATGTCAGTTGGTTTCATTGGGTCAGTTGGTTTCATTGTGTTAGTTGGTTTCAGTGCTTCATATGGTTTCCAGTTGGTTCTTCATTGTGTCATGGTTTCAACTGACCCAGTTGGTTTCATTGTGTCATTGGTTTCATTGTGGTTGGTTTCCCAGTTGATTTCAGTATGTCAGTTGGTTTCATTGGGTCAGTTTCATTGTGTCAGTTGGTTTCATTGTGTCAGTTGGTTTCATTGGGTCAATTGGTTTCATTGTGTCAGTTGGTTTCATTGGGTCAATTGGTGTCATTGTGTCAGTTGGTTTCATTTCATTGGGTCAATTGGTTTCATTGTGTCAGTTGGTTTCATTGGGTTCATCATTATTCATTGTCATTGGTTTGTATGTCAGTTGGTTTCAATTTCATTCATCAGTTGGCTTTCATTTGGTTTCAGTATGTCAGTTGGTTTCATTGGGTCAGTTGGTTTGTTGGTTTCATTCATATGGTTTCAACTTCATTGGTTTCAGTTGGTTTCATTGGGTCAGTTGGTTTCATTCAAGTTGGTTTCATTGTGTCAGTTGGTTTCAGTGGTTCAGTTGGTTTCAACTGTTTCATTGTGTCAGTTGGTTTCATTGGGTCAGTTGGTTTCATTGTGTCAGTTGATTTGTATTGGTTTCATTGGGTCAGTTGGTTTCATTGTGTCAGTTGGTTTCATTGTGTCAGTTGGTTTTATGTCATTTGGTTTCATTGTGTCGTTGGTTTCATTGTGTCAGTTGGTTTCATTGGGTCAGCTGGTTTCATTGGTTCAGTTGGTTTCAACTGACTCAGTTGGTTTCATTGTGTCAGTTGGTTTTCAGTTGGTTTCAGTGGTTCAGTTGGTTTCATTGTGTCAGTTGGTTTCAGTGGTTCAGTTGGTTTCATTGTGTCAGTTGGTTTCATTGGGTCTGGTTTTATTGTGTCAGTTGGTTTGGTTTCAAGGTTGGTTTCAACTGACCCAGTTGGTTTCATTTGGTTTCATTGGGTCAGTTGGTTTCATTGGTCAGTTGGTTTCAGTATGTCAGTTGGTTTCATTGGGTCAGTTGGCTTCAGTGGTTTCATTGTTTCAGTTGGTTTCGTCAGTTGGTTTCATTGTCAGTTGGTTTCAGTGATTCAGTTGGTTTCATTTGGTTTCATTGGTTCATTCATTCATTGGTTTCATTTGGTTTCATTGGTTCAGTTGGTTTCAACTCTGGTTTCATTGGTTTCATTGGTTCAGTTGGTTTCACTGGGTCAATTGGTTTTGTGTCAGTTGGTTCATTGTTGGATTGTCAATTGGTTTCAGTTTCAGTTTCCGTTGGTTTCATTGGGTCAGTTGGTTTTATTGTGTCAGTTGATTTCAGTTTCAACTGATTGCTGAATGGTTTCAACTGTTGTGTCAGTTGGTTTTATTGTGTCAGTTGATTTCATTGTCAATTGGTTTCAACTGACCCAGTTGGTTTCATTTTTCATTGTGTCAGTTGGTTTCATTGTTGGTTTCAACTGACCCAGTTGGTTTCAATTGGTTTCATTGTGTCAGTTGGTTTCATTGTCAATTGGTTTCATTGTGTCAGTTGGTTTCATTGTGTCAGTTGGTTTCATTGGGTCAGTTGGTTTTTGTCAGTTGGTTTCATTGTCATTGGTTTCATTGTGTCAGTTGGTTTCATTGGGTCAGCTGGTTTCATTGGTTCAGTTGGTTTCAACTGACCCAGTTGGTTTCATTGTGTCAGTTGGTTTCATTGTCAGTTGGTTTCATTGTGTCAGTTTCATTGTCAGTTGGTTTCAGTGGTTCAGTTGGTTCATTGGTTTGGTTTCATTGGGTCAGTTGGTTTCATTTCAGTTGGTTTGGTTCAGTTGGTTTTATTGGTTCAGTTGGTTTCATTGTCGTTGGTTTCATTGGTTCACTTGGTTTCATTGTCAGTTGGTTTCATTGTTGGTTTCATTGTGTCAGTTGGTTTCATTTTCATTTTCAGTTGGTTTCATTGGTTCACTTGGTTTCATGGTTTCATTGTCAGTTGGTTTCATTGTATCAGTTGGTCATTGTGTCAGGTGGGTGATTCAGTTGGTGTGTCAGTTAGTTTTTGGGTTCGTAGTTTCAGTTAGTTTCAGTGGTTCAGGTTTCAATGTGTCAGTTGGTTTCATTGTGGTTGGTTTCAACTGACCGTTGGTTTCAATCAGTTGGTTTCATTGTCAGTTGGTTTCAGTGGTTCAGTGGTTCAGTTGGTTTCAGTGGTTCAGTTGGTTTCATTGGGTCAGTTGGTTTCATTATGTCAGTTGGTTTCATTGTATCAGTCTTTATCTCACTGTTAGACAGACTTTTCATTACATTACATGTCATTTAGCAGACGCTTTTATCTAAAGCGACTTCCAATGGAATTGAGTACAGTCAGCCAGGAGTGGAGTCAAACTTGCAACCATTGCGTCCATGATGTCTTTCGCACACAGGGTACCGGTCTTAACCACTGGGCCACTCCACCCCCAACAGGAAACTGAAGTTTGTAAACTACTCACTCGCTCACACCAAACCCCATAGAGAAAATCAGTGATTTTAACATCACACTCACAGGAGTTGTTAATCCACTGCTGCCTCCATCACTAAGTTCAAATGTGATTTTGTCACTTCAGTGTGTGTGAAATCCTTCCTTCGTTTTGTACGTGACACACACACACACACACACGAGTGACTAGTGACTTTACTCCAGACTTCTGTAGTTGTTTTTAGGATTGTTCAGTAGTTTTAATTTATCTACAATTCGGCACTGTTCGGCTTGATTTCTGTCCACATGTCTCCGGAGTACAGCCTCCTACTCCACAGTCTGTGATGCCGCTCGCGATCAGCGGCACTGTCCCTAAATACACCACTCCACTTTAAAAGACTCCTGTTAAATATAGAGGTTTCCCTGGTCGTTGTTGGAGATTAACCCACGTTTTTAGGATATTTAAGTAGTTTTAAGTGATCTACAGTTTGCGCTGTTCGGCTTGATTTGTGTGTGGGACGTCTTTTCCTGTGACGAGACTCTGGCCAGTCAGCGGCCGGCAGTCTGACCAATCATCGCATAGTACCTACTTAAGCACGCTTGGAACCTCGCCGGAGCAGGGTTAGGAAGCATAGTACCTGCTGGTGGAAACACTACTTAAACCGTGCCATGGCGTGACGAGGCGAGTAGAGCCGGTGGAAACGCCACACGAGGCAGCAGTAGACCAGGAGCGCCTGTGTCCCTGGGAGCTAAAATCACTGCTTTTGTGAATGGACTTTGGTGCAGCCGCAACACGGCTCATTTGAACTTTAGGAATTTAAGTGTTTTTCATTGGTCGCTTAAAGTGTGAGGCGTTTAAAGACAGCGTGTTGCGCTGAGTTGCAGTGAATCTCCTGTGACTGACTTCACTCCTTCAGGAAACAGAGCAGCTGAGGCGGATTACATCAACACATGTTTCTCTCACTGAAGCCACGAGCCAACGCACAGAGCTAATAACTGTTTACACAGCGACGCACTGACACGCATAACAGTGTCAAATAAACACCAGGCTAATGCTGAGAGATGACGCTGGCTGAAATGTAAGATTAAAAACTCTTAAAAGTGTCACTTTTTTAAAACCCCTCACTCTCCCACACCAAAGTCCCCATGGAGAAAATCAGTGATTTTAACATCACAGCTCACAGGAGTTGTTGATCCACTGCATCCATTTCATTTGGATTGACCTCAGTGACACAAAGTGACCACACGAGGCAGCAGAGGACCAGCAGCTCCTGTGTCCCCGTGAGCTAAAATCACTGATTTTCTCTATGAGGTTTGGTGGTTTACACAAACTTCAGTTTCCTGTCGGAAAAGTCTGTCTCACAGTGAGATAAAGACGTGAACGTGTTCTTAAAAATATTGTAGACTTAAACTGACAGATTTTATTAGCTAAATGTTTAGTTTTAGTGGCTAAAATCTGATTTTCCAGCCATTTTGTTTTTACTGAGAGAGAAGTTAAGTGTCTCAGGCTGCAAAGTAGGTGATTTACTGGACATGCTAGTATGGTATTAAAAATCATGCTGAATGATAGTATAAGTTGTTGGGCATGGATGCTAACATTAGCAGCTAGCACCAGAGGTGACACAGCAGCTCCTGTGTCGAGCTAAAATGACTGACTTTCTCTATGGACTTTGTTGTGGGAGAGTGAGTGGTTTACAAACTTCAGTTTACTGTTTCATGTGAACATGTTCTTAAAGATATCGCAGACTTACGAAGCCTAGAGGAAGTAGCAGTTACCACCAGGGGGCGAGCTTCTGCTTTGTTGTGATGTGGTCTGTGGATGGATTTGTTCTTCATGTTTCTGTACAGTTTTACTGTGTGAACATCATCACAGAAGAACTCGCTCATTTAGGGTGGGACTGTCTCTCCTTCCCTTGTCTCCTCCTCTCCTTGTTTCCTCCTGTCTTTGTTGGGGTGGGGACCCTTTTTCTTTCATCTGACCTTTTTATTACTCCTTCATTACTCCTCCCTGTGTCTCCCTTGTCTCTTAAAATGTTTATTGTCTCTTTTTTCCTCCCACTCTTCCTTCATTCCTGTTTTTTTATACTCATCTTTCTGTCTAAACATCATCTGTTTTCTTACTAACTTTCCTCCGTCCTCTTCTTCCTGCTCTCCTCAACTTTCCCTCCTTCTTGTATTCATTCGTTCATTCCTTCCTTCTCTCCTTCACTCATTTGTACATTCCTTCCTTCCTCATGTCCTTCCTTTGCTCATACTGTACATGTGTTACTTCCTTCCTTTGTTCATTGCTACTTTCCTTCTTTTGTAAATTCCTTCCTTCCCTCTCCTTCTCGACCTTCATTATTCCTGTTTTTTACTCTCTTCTTGATCTCTAAACATTTTTCTTTCAAACTCCCCTCCTTCCTTCCATCCTTTCTGCCTTCTTTCATTCATTCGTTCATCTTCTTTTGCTCGATTCTTCTGTCCTTCACTTGTGAATTCCTTCCTTCTTTCTTTCCTTATGTCTTTCCTCATACTCTCATACATCTGTCCTCCCCATTCCTTCCTTCCTTCCTCGCTTCCCTCTCTCTGTCTCCTCATCAACCTTCATTATTCCTGTTTTTCAATCTCTTCTTTATCTCTAAACAATATCATTTTTCATTCAACTTCCTTGTCCCCCTCCCTCCCTCCCTCCCTCCCTCCCGCTCCCCCCAGCCCTCTCTCTGGGTGTGTCTCTGGATCAGTGTGTATTGATGACTGAATCATGACAAACAGCTTTTACTTGACGTTTTTCCAAATGTGTCTTTAAAACATTAGAATCTCTGTGACCTCATTCTTTTCTCCACTGTCTCCGATTAAATAACTTCCATCTTTAATAACGTATACGATCATTCAGCATCGTTTTTTAAAAAAACATATTAGCGTGTTAAAGACTCGTTACCTTCACTCAGTGAAAACAAAATGGCTGGAAAAAAAGATTTTAGCCACTTTAACAAAAGACTTCTTTAAAAAAGTTGAAGTCTACGATATCTTTGAGAACATCTTTGTGTTGACTTTTTCAACGTTTGTAAACCACTCACTCTCCCACACCAAATCAGTGATTTTAGCTTCAGCATCGTTTTTTAAAAAAACATATTAGCGTGTTAAAGACTCGTTACCTTCACTCAGTGAAAACAAAATGGCTGGAAAAAAAGATTTTAGCCACTTTAACAAAAGACTTCTTTAAAAAAGTTTAAGTCTACGATATCTTTGAGAACATCTTTGTGTTGACTTTTTCAACGTTTGTAAACCACTCACTCTCCCACACCAAACCTCAGTGATTTTAGCTGCGGGGACACAGGAGCTGCTGGTCCTCTGCTGCCTCGTGTGGTCACTTTGTGTCACTGAGGTCTTTTGTAAATAAGACATTTGAACAAATCAGTTTCCTGTTGGTAAAGTCTGTGTATTCTTATATCGTAGATTTAAACTGACGAGGAGTCTTTTGTAAAGAGGCTAAAATCTGTTTTTTGTATTCTTACAGTGACAAACTCAAACCCCTCTTTATCTGCACATGATTAGAAAAAATTAAATACTTGAAAAACGGCAAGTTTCCGCAGACATGAAGTCCTCTCCTCCCTGACCTGTGATCTGTGGTGCTGCGCTTCTGCTGCCCCCTGCTGGCAGCTCACAGCAGTCACAGCTAAAACAGTCACATTCAAGCACTTTCAAAGTCTCTTTTTACACTTTTTCAGCAACAAAAACCTTTAAACCACAGATTTATATAAAACACACACAACTCATTATTCTTCCACCTCGTGAGCAAACTATTCAGAGAAACTCAGTCACTATTTGTCTAAAATTCATTGAAATGACATCACAATATCGGTCAGAAAAAATGGAATTAGATATTTTGACCTAAATCATTGAGCCTGAATAAAAGCTATGGTGTTAAAAATGTAAAACATCACAAGATTTAACTTTCAATTCCATCTACACCTGTAAGATTAATTATTAAAATAACACAAGAATTACTTTATATTTAGTTATTGACTTAGTCGGATTCAATACTGCAAAGTTTAACTTTAACTAATCATGAATATTTTACAGTTATTGGCTTTATTACAAAATAACATATTTAGATTTCGTTAACGACCACCTGCAGTACCGTCACAGTCCACCGGGGGTCTGGCAGAAAAAATGTAATTTGCGCTTTTTTAAAGATTTGGGCGGAGACTTTAAGTGGATGGGGCGGAGCCTTTAAGCTCTAGCGTGCATAGAGCATAATAATAAAAAGACAACAATGACAAAGTTTGTAATAAATAAAATTATATTTCACCTTCAGTTTAAATTAGAGCTTCACAGTAAACACAGTTCGTTCCAGTCGGATGTCACATGACCTCAGTGGTGACATCATCATGGGGTCGGGTGAGGTCAGGTGTTGTCGCTGAACACCTGTCCCAAGACGGCGAGTCGAGCGCTGAACGGCTGCACGGGACACGACAGCGGCGGCGGCGTCGACTTCTTCTCGCCAGCTTTCAGCACAATGCTGTCCGAGTGGCCGGTGGGCGGGGCCTCTGTGTCTCTGTGGGCGGGGGGCTGTGATTGGCGGTCGGGCTGCGACAGGTGCAGCAGGAGCTCTCGCAGCTGCTGGCGGTCGTGACGGTGGCGGCTGCAGCAGTAAAGTGCCGCTGGGTCCAGTGGGTGAGCCTCCGTGTTGAAGACGAAGCCGCCGGCGCCGAGGACGCACTGACCGCCCTCGCCGCCCTCCTCCCAAGACCCGCCCCCCTCTGTGCCCCCACCATGCAGGAAGTGGGCAGGGTCAAAGAGTAGGTAAAGGTACTTGATGGTTTCGGCGAGGAAGAAAGACTCCATCCTGTTGTCCAGCTGATGATCGCGCAGATCTTTGACCTGCAACGCGAAAAAAAACAGTTTTATTTCTGTGCAGTTACACCTGTGACCACCAGAGGGAGCAGTGGACATTACATGTCATTTAGCAGACGCTTTTATCCAAAGCGATTTACAATGGAATTGAGTACAATCAGTGGTTGTCAGGGGTGGAGTCGAACTTGCGACCATTGCGTCCATGATGTCTTTCGCACACAGGGCACCGGTCTTAACCACTGAGCCACTCCACCCCCAAGCTGTAGTTTTTGTTCGTGATTTTCCACTCGCTAACAAATTTCACACGTTACAGCTCATCGCGATTGAACGACACGATGTTTGAACTTTAGCCAGTTTTCTTTTTCTTATATTTAAATGAAGTTTTTGTGATTTTTCTTTGCTCCATATTTGTGATATTTTTGGTTCGACAGATTTATCGATTATGAAAATAATCAGAATTTGACGTTGTGATTAAAGTCGTGAACTTAAAGCTTTGTTTGCGTGTTTGTTGGTGGACAGACACACACTCACACTCGCGTATCCACACGACGTCTTGGCGATCTTCTCGATGGACTCGAGCGCGTCGAGGCCCAGCTGCAGGTAGGTGTGGTCACCTGTGGCTCTGAACAGGTACATGGCGCTCTCTATTAACTCTGGAAAACAAACACTTCATTGATTCACAGATTCTTCACAGACCGCGTTGTTACGGACGCTGTGATTGGCCCAGAGGTCTGACCTGGTCTCAGTGGGTAACCCTCTCTCTTATCCACCGTGTGACCCTGAGGGATGCTGTAGAACTCGGGCAGACCTCCGTACTGTCTCCACACAGAGTAATAGTTCTGGAAGGTTCTCACGGCTCCATCCAGGTTCCCTAACAACGACTGACACCACAACAACAACAACAACAACAGGTGAAAATAACGCTGACCACGCCCTTCAACGACAAACGTTTAAACTTTGGTTCAGGTTGGATCTTCTGTCGTGAAGGTATGACAGGTTCGTAACTCTGGCGCCACCTAGTGCAAAATTGGCCCAAAATGGCCGTCAGTTCTAAAATGGCTTTGGTAAAATGTTGTTGCTTTTTGTCTGTATGTAAAGTGGGCGTGGTCACTGCTTAGCCACCCCCGTTAACCAAACCTGCTGTACACCTTTTATTGTTCAGTAAAAAAAAACCTCACTTGCTAACAATGCTAGCCCGAGCTAGGTTAGCAGTGGTCACTCCCACTTCTGACTCTCGATATAAATGTAACACACTTTGAAGCTAAAGCTTTTATGCGAGCATCTGTGTGTGTGTGTGTGTGTGTGTGTGTGTGTGTGTGTTACCTGCAGACCGGGCCAGAACGCCTCCAGACTCTGAAACACCGGCATGGTAACGGTGCCTTTATGCATCTGGACCCACAGATACCAGTCATCGAAGCGAGTGTAGTTCTGAATGGCTCGGTCGTATTCTGTGACAGAGACACGCCCATGTGAACGTGATTTCACCGTGAACGTGATTTAACTGCCGTGAGTGAAGAATGTGGACTTGTTTTTTTTTTACCCAGGAACATGTGGAGCAGTTCCTCATCCTGCAGCATGATGGCACCTTTCACCAGATACTCAAAGTAGGAGTCCACGCCAGCGCCGATGCCGGCATCCTGAGCGACCCACTTCTTTGACACGACGTCAATGTGGTTCCCAACCTGGACAGAAAGACAGACGAGACAGAGATGACGACGGACACAGAGACAGAAGAAAAGAGTCAAAACAGCAGGAGTGGAAAAGTCGTCACCAGTCCGATGTCAGATCTGGTCGTCCACAGAGACTTCAGAGCTCGCCGCGCCGTGTCCTCAAACGTGGTGTCCCCTGTCAGTCGACTCAGCGCCGCAAACTCCAGGATGAACGTCCCCACGCCGGCCGTGCAGGTGACCGGCGTTTCCGAGGGACTGACGCCGCGCAGCAGGTTAACCGTCCCGTACGGCATCCCCGAGGGTGTCTGAAATGCTGGACGGCACGCGGTCATGTGACATCGTCTTCATTTGGAGTGTGCGTGTGTGTGTGTGCGTGCGTGTTTCATACCAGGCAGCAGTTTCCTGGCAGCGTCCTCTGCCATCCTCAGCAGTGGACCAGAACACGGCCAACCGGGTTCCAGCTCCATCCCTGCTCGCCCCGACAACAGGTGAGCGGAGAGGAGACCGCCCACCACTGCGCACGCACACACACACACACAGATGAATGAATCACAGATTAGTGTTTTAGTCTGGATTAGAATAAAAACCTCTCTCTCTGTGTCGTCACCTCTGATGTTGGTTTCAAACACTGACGCGTTGACATCGATGTCAAAGTCCACGTTGTCCTGAAGCAGCGACGCCACGCGACGGAACTCTGTACCATTGCCCAAAACCTACACACGCACACGCACACATACATACACACATGCACACACACGCACACATTTTTGTCGTCATATTTTTTTGTTTTTAATGAACGACATATTAACTTTAAACGTCATTTTTATTCAAAAACAATATAAATATATATAAATAGAATAAATCTAAATGATATTTTACCAGCAACGTGTCGAGAGCATCGATCAGAGTCAGAGAGAAACTGTGGACGAGAGAAAAAACGTTTGAGACAAAACAAACAAACAACAGCAACGGAAGAAAACGGTGTCGTAAACAAACACACCTGCCCCAGGTGTCCTGTCCGTCACAGGTGAGTGGGCGGAGCTCGTCATAGGGGAAGGCGTGGTCTAGGTAACTGTCATAGGCGTGGTAGAACATGGACTTGATGCGTTGTCTGAAACACAAACAGCTTCACTTTTACTGACATAAATACATAAATATAGTGTATACTGTATAAGTGTGTATATACATATACACAGGTGCACTATTAACAAATTGTCATTAGTAATAATATTATTATTATTATCATTATTATTATTATTATTATTATTATTATTAATAATAATAATAAAGAAGTGTTTTATGACTGATATTAAATTTGTGTGTCAAATGAGAGACTTTGTATCTATGGATTTCTGGTTAAATTCTGCTGTAAAAATCAACCACTTATTTTACACAGACATGTTTTATTTATTTAAAACATTTTAATTAGAACATTTGACGTTGTGTGTGTGTGAGTGAAAATGTGTAAAATTCTGCTGAATCAGCTTGTAAAAAATGTTTTATTAACTGATGTTACATTTGAGTTTTGTGAGTGAGACTTTTTATAGTATAAATGTGTGCATATATGGTTAAAATCTGCTGCAAAAACGTGTAAAAATGAATTCATCATCACATAAAGATATGGTTTGTAACTGATATTAAATTTGATTTTTCATGAGTCAAATAAGATACTTTTTATTGTATAAATCCGTGGTTTTGTGGTTAAATTCTGCTGTAAAAGCTTGTTACAAAAAAATTACCTGTTAGATAACGACATTTTTATAGTGAAAATCTTTAGATTTTGTTTACAATGAACGAATTATTACGTAAAGACATGGTTTATTTATCAAAAAAAACATTTGTTTATGAATGCTGTGGTTTCATGAGCGAAATCAGAGACGGTTTACAGTGAAAATCTGGTTGTAGTTGTTAGTTTTCAGACTGAACAAAGTTGTGTTTTGACACTTTCAGATGAAATTATGATAAATAATGATGAGATAACGCTGGAATAACGACCTGACAGCGAACATCTGCTCCTCACTGAAGTGACGAGCCGCCGCATCATCGTTGAGCAGCAGCGACAGAAACAGCAGCGACACACAGGCGGGAGCGCGCATGGACGCAGCCGAAAACCCCCGAGCACGACCGGAGAAACCCGAGGACACCCAGAGAGACGCGGAGCTTCAGATAAAAACGAGAGAAAACGCACAGAATGAGCGGTTCTGTCGGAAACGTTCTGTTGATCTCTCTGCTGCTGTTGTTGCTAATGCTACAGCAGAGAAACAGGAAGTGGACCAACCGCGCATGCGTCAACATCGGTTTTTTTTTTTCTTCTTCTTCCTGCTACTTTATTGACACAACAAATTGACAGAACGAAACAACACACTGTTATTTTACACTGGTTATTTTTGATCGTGAAGTGATTTTCTGTTGTTCCGCGTCTTTGACATGTGATTGTTTTTTTGTTTTTTTGTTTTTTTTAATGTGATTGTGGGAGGAGTCAAATTCAAACAAGTCGTCTGCACCTGAGATTTAGACAAACAGGTGTCAATGTCGTCATTTACATGTGAAACTACTAAACCATCTTTAAATCCATAAAATGGACATTTACGCCCGATTTTTTAAAGTCCGTGAAGGCAACACGGGAGCATCCACCACGTGACGCTGTTTTTGGTTGCCATGGAGACCGAGAAGGAAGCCAATGAAGCTGTTGGTGAGTTACATTTGTAGTTAAAGTTCGTTACGTTCACGTGGAATATTTGACCCATTGTTTTCTTTTGAGCAGAAACTAGTTTACACTCAATGGTTTTCTTTAGTAATGTGTATTTAGTAACGTTATTTATTGTTCATAATTTTCTTCTTTCGGTTTTCTCCACCACCAAAATTTTATGAACTCAGTTAGTTTTTCGTAGCTATTTTACAGCTGTTTGTGAAATTCTTTGATAGAATTACGATTACATCCATGACATTGTTGCATTACAACACTGCCGTCGTTGATGTCTTTGATCTTTGATAATTTCACATCAAAGGGTTCATGGTATCTATGTTTTAATGGCAATGATATGACTTCACTCTTACGCTTGATGATTTAATTTACTTTGTGTCTTTGATTTCATTAGTTTTAACAAATATCAGGTAAAAAATACACTGGAGGTGACATAATATAATGCTAATGCTAACATGTGCTAATGCTAAAGTAGTGTTTAAGCAACAAAAACAGATTCATCAGATTCAAAGCCGACAGTCATTGACACTAGTTTATTTAATGTTTATAAAAATGTATATTAAAGACTGAATGTTAGTCATTGTGTAATAGTTTACTAACCTTAGCTAATGTTAACTGGTCTAGGTTTAACAGGTGCTAATGCTAATATAGCTTCAGGTTTAGTTGAACAATCATTAACAGTGTAGTTTATTTCTTTGTTTTTCAAACTAACGTTAGCTGGTTAGCTTCTTCTGTGGTTAGCCGTAGGCTTACCTGGTACAGGCTAACAGGAGCTAATGCTATGTTAGCTTCTGATAAGTGTAATATTTGACTTAAATCTTAAAAAATAATCAACAGATTTAACATTTGCAGTCATAAACACTTTACTAACTGAATTTAAGTCGATGTCTTTAGTTCTCTGTAGTTTACTAACCTTAGTTAAAATTCATTGGTACGGGTTAGCAGGTGCTAATGCTAATCTAGCTTCTGTAATATTAGTTTAACGACTAAATAGATTCAACAGATTCTTTCATGAATATTGTAGTTTATCTAAACGTTTTAATGATAATGATGAAGTTTATTTACATGAAACTTGTCTGAACTAGCTTCCTGTTCAGTGAAAGATGAAATGCTGTTTGACAAACTAAAAACAAAAACAGATTAAACAGCTACAATCAAGAACATTTCTGATAGTACTAATGATAATAAGGATGTTTATATTAAAAATGGTAGTTTAGTCATTTTTCGAGGTTACTGAACCTAATGCTAATGCTAAGCTAGCTACTGGTTCAGTGGAAGATAAAAAATACTGTTGTTGTTTTTTTACATGACGACAGTTTCTGTGTCTGGACCTGAAATAAACAACGTAAACTCGAGGTGAGGAAAAAAATATTTTTTCACATCTGCACAATGTGTGTGTGTGTGTGTATGTTCAACACGTAACTATTTAAATATATCCTTTTAATATGTTTATTAAAGTTGGAGACAGACGAGCAACTGAGGGAACAGACACAAGAGGAGGAAGAGTCACCTCAACAGCCTCTGTGAATACACACACACACACACACACACACACACCAATGTCCACAGAGAAAGTCAGTATTTTAACGTGACAGCGTGTGATAATGGACTCATGTCATGTTACAAAAGATAGTCAGTTTATAATATCTACATCACACGTTCACATCTCACTGTTAGACAGACTTTTCCTACAGGAAACTGAAGTTTGTAAACCACTCACTCTCCCACACCAAAGTCCATAGAGAAAACCAGTGATTTTAACATTACATTACATTACATGTGATTTATCAGACGCTTTTATCCAAAGCGACTTACAATGGAATTGAGTACAATCAGCCAGGGGTGGAGTTGAACTTGCGACCGTTGCAACCATGATGTCTTTTCGCACGCAAGGTACCGGTCTTAACCACTGAGCCACTCCACCCTGCATGTTGTCTTCACCAGCTTGAACATGGCCGACGCCTCCTATCCCAGGTCCTACACCACTAACACTTCTCAGGAGAATGAACTGTTGGCCATCGCCGACAACTTCCACCGTCAGTTTTCTCACCTGCATCCTGAACGCAAGCGGCTGCTGCTCTGCCCCGTCAACGAGTGTGGAGTAAAGGTGACGTGCGTTCATGTTTACGCGTCTGTGTATCGGTGTCTCTGTGTATGTGTGTATGTGTGTATTTGTGTCTGTGTATCTGTGTCTCTGTGTCTCTGTGTATATGTGTCTGTCTGTGTATGTGTGTCTGTCTGTGTGTCTCTGTCTCTGTGTGTCTCTGTCTCTGTCTCTGTCTGTCTGTCTCAGTGTGTCTGTGTGTGTCTGTGTCTCTGTCTCTGTGTGTCTGTGTGTATGTCTGTGTCTGTGTCTCTGTCTCTGTGTGTCTGTGTGTGTCTGTGTCTGTGTCTCTGTCTCTGTGTGTGTCTGTCTGTGTCTCTGTGTGTATGTCTGTGTGTCTGTGTGTGTCTGTGAGTCTGTGTCTCTGTCTCTCTGTCTCTGTGTGTGTCTCTGTGTGTGTGTGTGTGTGTGTGTGTGTGTGTGTGTCTGTGTCTGTGTCTCTGTCTCTGTGTGTGTCTGTCTGTGTCTCTGTGTGTCTGTGTCTGTGTCTCTGTGTGTGTCTGTGTCTCTGTCTCTGTGTGTGTCTGTCTGTGTGTCTGTGTCTCTGTCTCTGTGTGTGTCTGTCTGTGTCTCTGTCTCTGTGTGTATGTCTGT
The DNA here is from genome assembly GCF_019176455.1 of Solea senegalensis. Lineage (NCBI taxonomy): Eukaryota > Metazoa > Chordata > Actinopteri > Pleuronectiformes > Soleidae > Solea > Solea senegalensis. The sequence continues at coordinate 23,811,209 of NC_058031.1, forward strand.
GTGTCTGTGAGTCTGTGTCTCTGTCTCTCTCTGTCTCTGTGTGTCTCTGTGTGTGTGTGTGTGTGTGTGTGTGTGTGTGTGTGTCTGTGTCTCTGTCTCTGTGTGTGTCTGTCTGTGTCTCTGTGTGTCTGTGTCTGTGTCTCTGTGTGTGTCTGTGTCTCTGTCTCTGTGTGTGTCTGTCTGTGTCTCTGTGTGTCTGTGTCTCTGTCTCTGTGTGTGTCTGTGTCTCTGGCTCTGTGTATGTCTGTCTGTGTCTCTGTCTCTGTCTCTGTGTGTCTGTGTGTCTGTCCATCTGTCTGTGTGTCATGACACCGTGTGTTTGTTCCATCATCAGAAGTTTGTGTCGACGACGATACGACCTGCTCCCACGGATCATCCTGAACTGTATAGCTGGCAGGGCTGTGCCTCGTTTGTGTCTGACTTCCTGACCCTGGAGCCTCTAGAGCTGCCCTACGACCCCGTCAGTGAACATGCACACACACACACACACACACCATATGACTGTATACCTACCTACTACCTAATTATCTACCTGGCTAATTACCTACTTACTTTTAAAGAAGTTACTGACTCACACACTAAACTTTCATTCTCATTTTCAGAACATGAAAGTATATCATACAGTTTCTTGAGTTATCAGCAGCTCTACGTTAGCAAGTGTCTAGTTAACCAAGTGTTTACGAATAATCTTGACTTCCTGTTTATTTTTACATGAAATGTTTCTCCCACAACAAACAACAAATGTTTCACTCGATACACTACCTCCAATACCTCTGTTGCCCACCAGTGGGAAACCCTGACTTACTTTCGTGTGTGTGTGTGTGTGTGTGTTGTGGTCACAGCCCGCTCGTCTCTTCTCGTCCACACTCGTTATGCAAAATCAGAGAGCCACGAGTTTTGAGTACGCCGTCCTGCTGTGCGGTCTGCTGCTCGGCGCCGACTACGACGCCTACTGCGTCAGCGGCTACGCCCACCGAGAGATGTGTCTGTTGGACCAGAGGTTGCAGGACTGCCCCCTGCTGGGCACTCAGGCGGAGGTACGTACCGCCCTGCAACTCGACAACTGCGTTTAAGTACAAATTTGTAGAATTTGTACTTTGTTTTGATGTTATTTTATGCAAAATATTGTACTTGTGTGTGTGTCCAGAAGGTGGCGTCAGAACATCAGTCCCCGCAGGACAAATACACGGTGAGACCTCCACGGCAGCTAAAGAGTCACTTTGAGGAGCAGCTGCAGGAGAAGAAGAAGGAACAGGAGGCAGAAGCTGCCTCGCTTCACGAACAGGAAGTGGAGGAGGTAACGTGGCGACACACAGCGTTACACAGTGTCTAGGTTTAGCTTCTTTCACACTAAAATGTTTGGGTGTAACTGTGATTATTAAGCCTGGGAGAAGCTGTTCAGTGGCCCTGTTAAAAATGATTTTGAACAAATTACTTTTCACTCTCTGTCCCGGTGCAGCCGGGTGAGCAGCGACCCTTTGACCCCCTGTGGGTTCATTGCTGGGTCCTGGTTCTGTCCGGGTGTCGCGGTGTCCAAGAGAACTTCTTCATCGACCCTCTGAGCGGCCTCAGCTACAGCACTGACACTGCCAGCTTCCTGGGCATCGAGAGCCTGTGGAACACCTTCAACTGCTATGTCAACAAACAGGACTGTGGGCGGGGCTGCGGGGTGAGTTCACGACACACCGTCCAATTTAGAGTCAGGGTCACAGGGTCACGCAGACTGATGTTCTGATGTTGGCGAGTTTAGTTCATGCTAAACTCACTGTTGAATCGTACCGACTAACCTACCTACTAATCTACCAACTAACCTACCCACTAACCTACCCACTAATCTACCCACTAATCTACCCACTAACCTATCTACTAACCTAACTAACCTACTTACCTACCTGCATAACCTACCCACTAACCAACCTGCTAACTACCTCACCTACCACTAACCTACCCAATCTGCTAACCTACTAAACCTACCTACCTGACTACCCTAACCTGCTACTAAACTACCTACTAACTACCAACTTACTAACCTACTTACTAACCCTACGACTAACCTACTACTAACCTCTGCCTAACCTAACCTAACTAACCTGCTACTAACCTAACCTTCTGCAATAACCTGCCCACTAACCTGCCTAACAACTTAACTAACCTACTAAACCTACTTACTAACCTAACAACTAACCTACTTACTTACCTACTGACTAACCTACCTAAATCTACCGACTAACTGCACTAACCTACCACTAACCTGCCCACTAATCTACCGACCCTCCTAATAATCTACCGACTAACCTACTTACTAACCTACTGGCTTACAAATCTGCTAACGACTAATCTACTAACCTATCTACTAACCTGCCAACTAACCTGCCTAACCTACCGACTACCTACCTACTTACTAACCTACTAACCTACTAACCTACTAACCTACCTAATCTACCACTAACCTGCTTACTAACCTACCAACCTAACCTACTTAACCTACCCTCTACTGAGTAACCTACCTACACTACTAACCTACTGCCTTACCTACAAATCTAACTAACCTACTTACTAACCTAATCTCAAACCTATCTACTAACCTACCCCTAGAATCTAACTAACCTACCCACTAATCTGCTGACTAATCTACCTACTAACCTACCTACTAACCTACTTACTAACCTACCCACTAATCTGCCGACTAATCTACCGACTAACCTACCAACTAACTTACCTACCAGTGACGTGCAGTGAGGTTCATGACTGGGGAGGCACTCATCGGATGTACAAATATATGAACCTAAAATAGAAGCTTATATTTCAATTCTGACCTTAATTGAAACATTTAGTTGTTTTAAAAGCTTTTAGTTATGCTTTAATCAATTAAACCACAAGACTCTGCAGGCTCACAGCGCCCTCTGCCTTGAGTCAGGCGTACTGTTTGTCTCACAGCTGTTTGATAACTAATCTGCTAATCTTATAACTAATAGATTTTGGAAAGTCAGAGCACATCATCAGAGTGTTTTATTTTGGATGTACAGAGGGACAGCGACACATTATTTGCTGTTTGTGAGGTATTACCAACACCATTCACCGAGCGGCACGGCAAGGTGCTGCCTCACGACACGTCTCCTCCTGCATTTGAACGGGACATGCAGAGATTTTGACATTCTTAATTGAAAGTATTTTTTATCACTGGATTTGTACGGAAAAGGATTTGTAATACAGGAGGCTCTGCCTCCCCTGAATGCACGGCACTGCTACCTACTAACCTACCTACTTAATAATCTACTATCTCCCTACTTGTGTGTGTGTGTGTGTGTGTGTGTAGGACGTGCTGTATGACCTGGAGGATGTGAACCTGTGGGAGCCGGTCATCTACGGAGCAACAAGTAAAAAGGAGCTGATGCTGGAAATCGAGAAGGATGAGCAGCGTTTGTTCTCTCAATACATAGAGGTGTGTGTGTGTGTGCGTGTGTGTGTGCGTGTGTTCAGCTCAGACACAAAAGTCAGTCAAACACACTTTTTGTCTTGAAGCCGCTCAGAAAATAAGAATATTTTGAGTAGCCAGAAGGGGGCGACTTCTCCGGTTGCCAAAAGAAACTTAAATTTTCCTGTTTGACAGTAGTCTGAGGCCTTTGGTGTGGGAGAGTGAGTGGTTGTCACTTTAAAATATTGATTTTAACACTGAGTTGTTTGTGTTGACGATACAAAGGAGGACGAAGACGTGCAGCTGGCAGAGTACAAGGAAGAGGAGAAGGAGGAGGAGGATGAGGAGGAGCCCCAGCCGTTTGCGATGCCCACACCGTGGGTCACTTACATCAACATCACCAATCAAGGTAGAGCGCCTCCTACTGGTGATCTGCTCATGTGACACAGCAGCGACTGACCTGTCGTCTCTCCCTCAGACCTGGAGACTCGTTTTCCCAGAGGACAGAAGGTGAATCGCTACAGGAAAGCTAAGCTGGAGCAGTTTGTCCCGTACCTGAGGATGGACGGTCTGGTGTCCCGACTGAGCCTCTACAAAGACCGGGACTGTGAGTGTGGACCAGCAGACACTGGTGAAGACACATGGACCACGAGGTTCAGTGTTACAGCAGTGTGTGTGTGTGTGTGTGTGTTGAAGGCACTGAGGTTGCCATGGTGAAGGAGGAGTACCTGCACAGATCTGATCACCTGGAGCAGAGAGAGGTCAACAAGGTCGAAGACTTCACCACAGATCGCTTCAAAAGAGGACGACGCTTCCATCTCATCTGTAAATCTACTTCCTGTTGTATCTCATCTGTAAATCTACTTCCTGTTGTATCTCATCTGTTGTATCTCATCTGTAAACCTAATCTCATCTGTTCTGTCCAATCTCATCTGTAAATCTACTTCCTGTTGTATCTCATCTGTAAATGTACTTCCTGTTCCATCTCATCTGTAAATCTACTGCCTGTTCCATCTCATCTGTAAATCTACTTCCTGTTCCATCTCATCTGTAAATCTACTTCCTGTTTCATCTCATCTGTAAATCTACTTCCTGGTCCTGGTTCTGACTTGTTGGTCCTGGTTGTGACCTGCTGGTCCTGGTTCTGACTTGTTGATCCTGGTTGTGACCTGCTGGTCCTGGTTCTGGTTCAGTCCACAGGTACCGGTCCATGACGGTGGACAGTATTCATGAGATGGAGTTCAGTGACGCGGCTCGTGTGGATGATCTGGTTTGGAGGGTGGTGACACCAGGAGAGATGACGGAGACGTTCCACGCTCGACCGGACTTCCTGTACTACAGACGCTCCGTGTTCGGCCGACACGTCCAGTTCTCGCAAAACAAGGAGGCCGACCCGAAGATCCACCTGGTTCAGGTAAACACCAAAACCTGTCCAGATCCCAGACCTTTAAATTCACAAAGTTCTGGACTGACTGGAAAGATGCAGCTCCTCCTTGTAGCATAAATATAAAGTCTTTATTTTGCGATTGTGATAATGAAAGTCCTGGATCCTGGATCACACCAGGATCAGGTCTGGCTTAGACTGGTCTCTAACGTCCACGATGGTCTGTGAAGGTGGTGGAGCGTTTCCATAGAGACGAATCCAAAGCAGCCAACGAGGACGTGGCAGAGCGCGTGTTCATGATGAGCGAGGGACGCATCGACGTGACCTTTCACCTGCGGGAGCACAGGATCATCGCGCTGAAGATGAGCTTCACCACGGCGGCAGAGAACACGCAGCAACGGAGAGGGGAGGAGCTAACACCTGCACAGGTACGCATGCGCGCGCACACACACACACAATAAAAGTTTCTACAGACACACTGTTAAACGTGCTGTTCTGTGTGTGTGTGTGTGTGTGTGTCTCTCTGTGTTTATGTGTGTGTGTCTCTCTGTGTGTCTGTGTCGGTGTGTGTGTGTCTCTGCGTGTCTGTGTCTCTTGTGTGTATGTGTGTGTGTGTTAGATGGAGTGTCTCAGGACTCCGACTCTGCGTGAGATGACGTCTTTGATGGCGGATGAGGATAAAGTGTCTGTCCACATCAAAGAGTCCATGAAAGAGGTAACAATGAGGTTATATGACTGATCACATGACTGTAAATAATATCTTCATCCTGAAATCCATGTTCCTGGGTTTAATCTCAATAAAAATCCATGTTCCAAGTAAAATCCATGTTCCTGGGTTTAATCTCAAGTAAAAAATCCATGTTCCTGGGTTTAATCCTAAAGTAAAAAATCCATGATCCTGGGTTTAATCCTAAAGTAAAACATCCATGTTCCTGGGTTTAATCATAAAGTAAAAAATCCATGTTCCTGGGTTTAATCCTGAATTTTTATTCTGATATTCTGATCCATGTACTCATGTTTACGTTGTCAGCTGATGTAACGTTACCTGTGGACAGGTGAGAGACATTGTGTCCTGCAGAGAGAAGGAAGAGACAGACATTTACCTCTTGTTTTCTCCATGGACGACAGTAGGGGCCGCCAGAGCGCGCACGCAGAGAGAGGAAATGGTGAGACACACACACACACACACACACACACACACACACACTGACCTGAACTTCCTGTCCCTGCAGGAGAGCCTGGCTGAGGAGGAGCACCAGTGGCTGCTGGAGAAGGAGAAGGACATTCTGGCTCCGGTTCTGCTCCGACTGAGCAACCCGAGGACTCTGAGCGCCAAAGACGCCAAACACCTGCGTCAGGACTGTCTGAATGAGTTCAGACACAGACTGGCAGAGAGACAGAACATCATCCTGCAACGCTTCGAGAAGGTAAACCACCATTCACACTCTCCCACAGAAACCCCATAGAGAAAATCAGTGATTTTAGCTCACAGGGACAGCTGCTGGTCTACTGCTGCCTCGTGTGGTCACTTTGTGTTACTAAGATAAGTCGGAAAGAAACATTTCAAATGCCGAATTCACAAAAATAAGACATTTAGCAGTGGATCAACAACTCCTGTGTGCTGTGATTTTAAAATCACGGATTTTCTCTATGACCTTTGGTGTGGGAACAAACATCCTGTTGGAAAAGTCTGTCTCACAGTGAGATAAACACGGGAACATGTTCTTAAAGACATCGTAGACTTAAACTGACGTAGGTTTTTGTGAGTCTGCTGGATTCTTAGCAGCAGGGGGCACTCTCAGTCAGTACCTCATAAAACCTGATCACTTTGAAGACTTTAGAGAAGATGGACGTGTGTGTGTGTGTGTGTGTGTGTGTGTGTGCGTGCAGGAGAAACAGGAGCTGCAGATGAAACAGGAGTGGTACCAAAGGAACCAGCTGAACATGACGGAGCAGGAGGAGGAGGAGTATCAGAGATCCTGCTGCGAGAAAACTCTGACCATACACGTGATCGAGAAACGACTGGACATGTACGACACTCACACACACACCTGCACACAATAGTTCCACATAATGTATATATATGTATATATATATAAGTGAAAATGAATAGTTTTGGATCATTTTGTTGTGTTTTTCTCTCACAGGCACAAAGAAGAAGCTCCGGCGAAGCTGCTGGAGTTTGATCATAAACTGAGAGAAGATGATCGTTTGGTTCGTCTGCTGCTCAAGTGTCCACACTGAGCTCAACTACATGTCCCACAATGCACCAGGGCTACACAAACAATCCCTAAACACACTAATATGGGAAAATAATGCGAGAAAACAGGAAACAGATGCAAATGATTAAAATGTTCCTCATAGTTTTCAGGTATTGTTAAGGTTTTACATTTATGTCAGTAGGTGGCACTTTAGGTTATAGAAGAGGATCAGGGTGATGCGTGAGAATGTTTTTAGAAACAAAAAAAGAAGAAAAAAGCAAGAATTCTAAGTCTGTGAAAATATTTCACAGAATTTCAAAATAAAAGTTTTTGTTTTGATACGAAACAACATATGGTTCACAATGAAAAAATATAATTATCATTCAAAATGAATCTATAAATAACAGACAGTATTTTTGATGATATTTCACAGAATTTGACACAGTTTGCTTTTAATATGAATTATTTTATAGAAAATGTATTTATGATGCAAACTGAATAAGTGAATAAAAAATAACTATAGAATAAACTTGAGACCTTAGATTCTGTCAAATGACATTTTTGTTGATAAGGTGTCTACTGTCTGTTTTAAAATACAAATAAATATGTTGTATATGTTGCAGTGTTTATGTCATTTAATTATTCACAGCATAAAACACAACTGTTACCAATATTTGCTTTGTTTCAATAGAAAAACAAATGAAAAGGTAAAATAAATGATAAAAAAGCTGAAAAATCACACAAACAGGTTTTAATTATTAAAAAAACTCAAACTGATTAATCAATTATAGTAGGTGATTCATAAGGTAATTGGTTAATATTTGCAGCTCTAAAAATATTAAATAGTAATAAAATCAAACAATGATCTGTGTTTCAGAATAAATAATCATTAAAAACATGTGTTTTAGAATAAATAATCATTAAAAACGTGTTAATCATCGTCGGCGTCATCAGAGGAGAACTAACGTGATGACGTCATGAAAACGAACACCTCCGCTGTGTCAGATGACACAAACACTTCCAGCTGGTGGTCGGTCTGTGTGCGCGCGCATGCGCGGTGCGGTCGGTTCGTCAGTATGAAGAGTGAATGGTAGCAGTGTCTGCTGCAGCAGAGGTAAATAAAAACATCTTTGCTTTTCCTTCACCTGCTCTGTGACGGATGAGTGAGCGCGCAGGTTCTCGCCTCCGCCTTGCGACATCAAACACGAAACTTTAATGTGCCGCCGCTACAGCAGCTGCTCTGCTCAGGCTAGCTGTTAGCCGCGTTAGCTTGTGACACTGAATAGAGAGGAGACACGGCTCCGTTTAACAACACACACGAGCTCAGCGGCTCCTGCGCATGCGCACCATACTAACATCCACCTATAACAACAAAGTGCGCAGTGTTCGCGTGTTTGTATGTGACGCTAACACAGTTCGCAGCGTTAGCATGTTAGCTACTGTCAGAAATCTCCGAGTTACTCCGGAGGGGGCGGGGCGAGTTTTTGTTTAGGTTTTGACTGACAGTAGAAGCGTCCAATGACAAGTGTGAACGAGCGGCCCACGAGCCAATCAGAGTGTATGACAGAGAGCGCTTACACAGCAGATGAGAGGAGGCGTTTTCTGCAGCTGACGTGGAAAATTCACTTCATTTTCAAAACAAAATCATCTGAAAGAAAATATTGTTAAAAGTCCAGTGTGTAATATTTTGTGGCAGAAATTGAATCTACTACCTATTATTGTTATTATTATAATAATTATTATAATAATTTTGATCACCGTACATGGAGAAGAGATAATATTTCACTTAAATAACTAGTTTTACTTTGACATGCCACAAGGGGCAGCTGTATCTTTCCTGTCTTTCCAGGACCTTTCACCTTTCACAGGAAATATTCTGAATGCTTGGTTACATGAACCACTCACTCTCCCACAACAAACCCCATAGAGAAAATCAGTGATTTCAGCCCGTGGGGACACAGAAGCTGCTGGTCTACTGCTGCCTCGTGTGGTCACTTTGTGTCACAGGTAAATCCAAACAAAGGTTTTTAAATTCAGAATTAAAAAAAATACAACATTTGAATTTAGTGATGGAGGCAGCAGTGGCTCAACAACTCCTGTGTTCTGTGACGTTAAAATCACTGATTTTCTCTATGGACTTTGTTGTGGGAGAGTGAGTGGTTTACAAAAATCTGTTTAACAGTGAGATAAAGACGTGAATATTATATTTTTCTGTGTGTGTGTATGTGCAGATGAAGACTCCTCCTGACAGGGCAGGAATCATATTTGAGGTTGGAGCACAGGTGGAAGCCCGAGATCGACAGAAGACCTGGTCTGAACTATTAAACCTCACACACAGATGTTTTCTTATTTTGTTTTTACCTCTGTGGTGTCTCTCTTGTCTTTCACTCCTTCACAGAGTTCTGTGCTGTTGTTGTTATTTTCATTGCAGGTACCCTGCTACGATCGAAAAGATCGATTTTGACAAAGAGCGAGTCTTGATCCACTACCGTCAGTGGAGCCGACGGCACAATGAGTGGTTTCACTGGAACTCGCCGTATCTGCGGCCGCTGGAACGCGTCAGTCTGAGGAGACAAGGCCGCAATCCTCCAAACTCTCAACCGGTACGTCCTTATGTCCCTACGTCCTTACGTCCTTACGTCTTTACGTCCTTATGTCATTACGTCTTTACGCTAACACAGGAACATTTTCTTATGTTAGATGTGTAACAACAGATTTCACCCACTTAATCAAAGTAACTAATACAGTCTGCATCAGCTACGACATCTTCAGCACACACACTGTAACACTGTAAATTTCCCCACTGTAGGACAAATAAAGGGCTGTCTTATCTTATCTTGAACATGTTCACGTCTTTATCTCACTGTTAGAAAGACTTTTCCAACAGGAAACTGAAGTTTGTAAACCACTCACTCTCCCACACCAAACTCCATAGAGAAAATCAGACATGTAAACACATTCCGACAAAGTAATAACAAAAAGGGACTTGTACTAACATTAAGGTGTCAACACATGCATTACCAAAAAATGTACAATATATAAAGATATTAACACTAGGACTACAAAAAATGAGTTAAAATAGAATGTGTTCATTGTAGACAGTTTGCAGAATATACACAATATGGGCTTGATATTTACTGTATAAATAAACCAAGGTTGAACATGAACAAGTATGAGTATATTGCACTTATGTAAATTTACAGTATATAGCACAGTATATTGCATGTGCCTTCTTAACATGTCGAAGATTTTATTAGCTGAGTCTTTTGTTAAGTGGCTTGAATCAGTTTTTCTTTGTGTCTCTGTTCTGGGCAGCAGGGGGCGCTCACAGCACAGTCAGCTCTGGTTATGTGTTAAAAAGCTGAACCATCCGTTAATAACTGACACGTCCACCTCTGTCTCCTCTCTCTGTGTCTCAGATGTTTGTCTCCGGGACAAAGGTCCTGGCCTGTTGGACCGACTGTCGTTTCTACCCGGCCAAAATCCTGCGGGTCAACAAAGATGGTGAGACTCACCTCGACCTTTGACACCTGACGGGTCACTGCGTTCCTGTGTGTTCTAATGTGTGATCACACCTAACGTCACGCTATGAAAATACGTCAAGTGTTTATGCAAAGATGCAGTAACAGTAATCTGACAAATCTGTGCTTTTGAACTGATTCACAAACTCCAAACCAAACCAAAAATGTGTGAATGCACCTTTATTCCCTGAACAGGAAGTTGACTCTGTGTGTGTGTGTGTGTGTGTGTGTGTCAGACTCGTACACAGTGCGCTTCTATGACGGCGTGGTCAGGACTGTGAAGCCCACCAAGGTCAAACCTTTCCAGGAAGTAAGAAATACTCATCCTTTGATTGGCTCCAAATAAATAAACCACACCTCCTGTTGATGCTCAGAGTTCTTCTCTTTTGTACGGAAACAGAAATCAAAGTCGGAGAAGAGTGCCGTGGGAAGCGAGGGATGGGAGGAAGGAGAGAGTGAGGAGGAGCATGAGGAAGATGGAGGACAAGGAGAGGAAAGACAGGGGGAGAAGAAGGAGGAGGAGATGGAGGAGAAGGTCACATCAGAGAAGGAAAGAGCAGCAGAAGGAGAAGAGGAGGAGACGAAGAGGACGACAGAAACTTCATCCTCTCATCCACCAGCAAAGCAGAAAACAGACGACAGTAAGTCACATGATCTGTTTGAAAACATGCAAATCTGGTGGATGTATAGAATGGCTCATTATTTGGCAGTCAGTCCCTTGGAGGATTTACAGAGGAGCTCATTATTTGGCAGTCAGTTTGTTGGTGAATGTATAGAATGGCCCATTATTTGGCAGTCGGTCTGTTGGTGGATGTATAGAATGGCTCATTATTTGGCAGTCAGTCTGTTGGTGTATGTCTGGTCATTACCTTTAAGGGCTGTTGCATTGATAATCATTGTATTTATTGTATTGAAAATATTAACATTAGATACATTGATTAGAAGATCATGAAATTGACAAAATTGAATTTAAAAAAGTCACTTAACACTTCTTTAATAATATTTGTGTTATAGCAGAATTTGACCATATTTATAGTCAATGTGAAAGTGAAACAAATTTCAGTTTCAGGCTCTCTGTCCTTTTTTAACCGTGACCTTTACCCTTTCATTAAAAAGGTTGTTGTTTTTTATTCTCCACCGTCTTCATGAGTGTTGAGTGTTACCCGTTTCCTCTCAGTATCACACACACACACTGCTTCTCTGTCCAGATAAAAGCAGCGGAGCACAGAATCAGCCGATCACAACTGACTCCGCCCAGTCGACTGCTTTCAACTCCGCCCACATCAACAGAGGTGAATCTGAGTTAGGAAATTCAGCCGTGACACGTGTGTGGTCACAATAACAAAACTGTTACTGTTATTTATTTGTTTATTTATCAGGTAAATGTTTCTCTCTCTTCCCCAGACGTTCTTTTGGAGCGACAAGTTCACCTGCCAACCACGCACAAATTCAGCAGAGAGCCGTGTGAGTGCTGACACACTCACACACACACATTCGACATTCATGCCTTGAGGGGGACAATGCATTGACTTACATTCATTTCCTGGAGATTTACTCTAACCTTAACCACAATTACTACTGGCCTAATCCTAATCCTAACCATAAAACATATCTTCACCCTAAAATGTAGTCATTTACATTATGGGGACTTGCTTTTTCCCCATAATGTCCCCATAATGTGACTGTGTAAACAGGTTTAGGTCCCCACAACATTAGTAATACCTGGACACACACACACACACGCTGGTTTTGCATGCTTTGTGTGGACACTCACAGACATAATGCATTCCCTAGCTCCTTACCTAACCATCAAAATGAAATGCCTAACCATTGCATTAAGTCCCACAACTTAAGACCAGCCAACATGTCCTCAGATAGGTTTACTTGACAATTAGTCACAGCTTCACCAGTTCCTCAAAAAGGAGGTTCTTTCTGCCTCGTTAGAACCAGGTTTTGGTCTCCATGACTTCTGGTCCTGACAAGGTCAAAGACACACACACACACACACACACACACACTCACTGTCCGTCCGTCCTCTCTCAGTGTACAGAGTCATTAAGAACCAGCCTCCTCCCATCCTCTCCATTGAGTTGGACCACAATCCGTTCAAGTGTCCGGCACCGGACTGTACCAAGTCTTTCAGGAAGGCGAGTCTGCTTCACTACCACATCAAGTATTACCACTCTGACCAGCAGCTGGACGAGCGAGGCGGCGAGGAGGAGGCGCCGAGGTACACTCACCCTGAAACCTAAAGCCTTGAAACTGTGAGGGACAGACTGACATGTCCTCACACACACACACACACACACTCTGACTGTGGTCGTTGCAGGAGGAAGCGGTCGTCGTCTGAAGGAGGTGATCAGGCGTCAGAGAGGAAGCATGAGAACCAAAGTATCGTCTGTCATCATGATGACACGGAGCAAAGCATCATGGGAACAGGTAGGACACACACACACACAGGTGTTTGACTCAGGTTAGAGTCACCAACATGTCTGTCTCTGTCTGCGTCTGCCAGCAGAGGTAAAGAAGGATGTGGGGAGGGACAGGAGTGGAGGACAGAACAGGAAGGAGAGGAAGAACTTCCTGAGGGTCAAACTAAAGAAGAAGAAAAAAAAGAAGAAGAAGAAAAAGAAAAGTCAGTCTGGTGAGACACACACACACACACGTCAGATTAGAGGAACAATATGCAGTACCCCCATGAACACTAGAGGCACTAGACCCACTTTCATGATCTGGAATAATCTCGCCACATTTTTATTTACAAAATACAAATACAGTTGTTTAATATGGTTGTGTTTTAGAGTGGATGAACAGAAACTGAGACTTCTATTTTAAAAACTCTAAAGGTGTTTTTAGGCATGGCTGAACAGAAACAGAGTCTTTTTTTTTTGAAAATTGTGGGGTTATGCTTTATATTGGACAAACAGAATGTGAGACTTTTACTTTGAAAACTGCAGGGTTGGCATTTAATGTGGATGAACAGAAACTGAGACTTTTATTTTGAAAACTGTCGGGGCATTTTGAGGTGTGGTGGAACAGAACTTGAGACTTTATGTTATAGCGTGAATCAGCAGAATTGGTGGCTTTTACTTTGAAAACTGCAGGGTTGTATTTTAGCGTGGATGAGACTATTATTTTGAAAATTGTGGGGTTGTCTATTAGCGCAAATGAACCGAATTGGGGACTTTTAATTTGAAAAATGCAGGGTTGTATTTTAGCGTGGATGACCAGGAGACTTTTATTGTGAATTAGCTTTATATCCTGTTGTTCTGTTCATCGGTCACTCATCATTTCAAACTAACATAAACCTCGACTGAAACGACATTACAGATACAGTGTTTCCTGGTTTGTAAAGAAGATGATTGGCTGCTGGCTGAAGGGGACTTATGCCCCACCCCACCCCACCCTGACACGCCCCGTCATCTTTAGAGTTACCGGATCTGTCTCCTTCCTGTTACATGTCCCCTCTTCTGTGTTGTCAGGACTTGGCAGCAGTGACGATGAGAACGTGAACAAACCTCCGATTGCTGTGAAGCTTTCCCCCAGACCTGACGACACGCAGCCACAAGGTGGCGACACAAACAGATGTGAGCGTTGATTTACTGCAGACGTGCGTATCAAACATTCAAAGAGACTCGTCTCAAACGTCTGTCTCTTGTTTCAGTCGATGAAGGCAGCGACTGGTCGACGCTCACAGCAGAGAGTGGCGAGGACACGCCCTCTTGGCCTGTTGCTATGGACACAGACGAGTGTGAGGTGGTGAGGTGTGTGTGTGAGGTGAACGAGGAAAACGACTTCATGATCCAGGTAAAGACCACGCCCACTTCTGATGCAAACACAATCAGACATACAGAAAGCATTTCCTTCATTAAAGTGTGTGTGTGTGTGTGTGTGTGTGTGTGTGTGTGTGTGTCTCTGCAGTGCGAGTCATGTCTGTCTTGGCAGCATGGAACCTGTATGGGATTATATGAAGACAACGTCCCTCACAACTACATCTGTTACTACTGCAGACACACTGCAGGTGAGACATGACTGCACTAATCCCAACCATTCATGTTCCTGGGTTTAATCCTAAATATAAAAATCCATGTTCCCTGCTTTAATCCTGTTTTAAATAATCCAAGTTTCCAGGTTTTATTCCTGAATTTAAAAAATCAAGAATCCATGTTCTGGACTTTGATTTTAAAATACCTTTTTCCTATTTTTAATCCTAATTTTGAAATTCCATCTTTAATCCTGAATTTAAAAATCCATGTTTTCCGGTTTAATCCTGATTTAAATAATCCAGGTTTCCAGGTTTTCTTCCTGAATTTTGTTTTTTCCTGAAAAGTCAAGAATCCATGTTCTGGACTTTAATCTTGAATATGAAAATACCTGTTCCCAGGTTTAATCCTAATTCTTGAAGTTCCAGGTTTAATCCTGAATGTATAAATCTATGTTGCAGATTTTAATTCTGGAATTGTAAATGAATGTTCCCAGGTTTAATCCTGAATTTGAAAATCCAGGTTTTCAGGTTTAATCCTGAATTTAAATAATCCATTTTAGATTTGAATCCTGAATTTAAAGAATCCATGTTCCTTGGTTGAGGAATATAATATGGATATTTTTTCCATATTATATTTTATTATTTTATTATATTTCTTCCAGGTTGGAGGCGGTCTCTGTGCCTGCGATCGGAGCCTGATTTGCTGATATCTGGTCACATGTTCGGGCTGTCGTGTGTGAAGGAGAACTACTCTGAGATGAACTCGTCAAAGATCACACACACAAACCGTCTGATGTCTCACACTCACGGTCTCAGTCAGGTCCTCAGTGGACTGCAGCTGAAGATCAGCCTCTTACAGTGAGTTTGTTTCATCTTTGACTCGTTCACGTTCAGGTGTTTGTGTGTTTACTGTTTGTTTGTTTGTCCACTGTCCACGCAGCTCTCCGTCCCACCCTGATCTAAAACTGTGGAGGTTACCATGGAGATGGGAAGAGGAACCCAGACTGGCGCCCAGCCCAGCAGGAGAACCGGCTCTCAGTTATGTCAGCAGCGAGCACTGCTACCAGAAGCCTGGAGCATCATGGGAAAAAACAGAGGAGACACAGGAAGACAGTGGACACACGGTAACAGCTGAGCACATCGGTGTATAGATCAACGTAAACTACAGGGTTGTGTTTCAGTGTGGATGAAGAGAAACTTTTATTTTGAAAACTACAGGGTTGTATTTTAGTGTGGATGAATAGAAACAGAAAATTTATTTTGGGAACTACGGGGTTGTATTTTAGTGTGGACGAAAAGAAACCTTTATTTTGGAAACTACAGGTTTGTATTTTAGTGTGGATGAACAGAAAAATAAATTTTATATTGAAAACTACAGGGTTGTATTTTAGTGTGGATGAACAGAAACCTTTATTTTGGAAACTACAGGGTTGTATTTTAGTGCGGATGAACAGAAACCTTTATTTTGGAAACTACAGGGTTGTACTTTAGTGTGGATGAACAGAAACGTTTATTTTGGAAACTACAGTGCTGTGTTTTAGTGTAGATAAACAAAAACTGTGACTTTATTTTGAAAACGACAAGTTTGAATGTATACAGAATGCTCTTATTTGGGAATTTGTAGCGAGTGGTGAATCCAATGTCGCTTACACTTCCTGTCTGTTACTAAGCAACAATGACAGGTCATGCGACATGTGTTTTTTGCGTAGCAAAAATGCACATCTGTGTGGTTTTCTGTCTTTAGTGTAAACAACAATTATGGTTGTGGGAGGAGCTCAAATATGTGTGTGAATATATATATATATATATATATGTATATATATATATATACAGTATATATCTGTGAGGTCGTTCAGTGCTGTGAATAAAACAACAGTGGGAGTGAAGTGAAAACAAAGAAGCTGCTCCTCATCTTCGCTGCTGTTGCTATGATACCACTGTGGAACTATTTTTACCTCAGAGTGTGAACGCAGTGAACACACACTAAGCTCTGTGTGTGTGTGTGTAGGACATAAAGACTGAAGATGGCGACAGACACGTGACCGACACGACCGCGGACGATTGCAGAAACATGGTGGCGGCAACCTTCGCAGAGGAGCGCAGCCATGGCGATTTACGCAACGTCAAGACAGAGCGTCACACACACACGGAACACAGGAAACACACACACAGCGGGACACACACACCTGTGACACACGAGTGTGAGCTGAACCTGCTGGAACACGTGGAGTCTCTTCAACAGCAGATCAGTGCGAGGATGGATGTGATAGAGAGAGAGCTAGACGGTAACACACACACACACACACACTTCAAACAGACTTTTCCAACAGGAAACTAAAGTTTGTAAACCACTCACTCTCCCACACCAAACCCCAGGGAGAAAATCAGTGATTTTAACATCACACACACAGGAGTTGTTGATCCACTGCTGCCTCAATCACTAAGTTCAAATGTCTTATTTTGTAAAATTTGGCATGGGAAATCCTGTGTTCAGATTGACCTCAGTGACACAAAGTGACCACACGAGGCAGCAGAGGACCAGCAGCTCCTGTGTCTCCATGAGCTAAAATCACTGATTTTCACTTTGGTGTGGGAGAGTGAGCGGTTTACAGACTTCAGTTTCCTGTGTGGAATCACTAACATCTAATCATAATAATCTCTCCCTCTCTCTACACCTCTGTTTCTCTCCCTCCCCCTCTCTCTCTCTCCCCCTCTCTCTCTCTCTCTCTCTCTCTCTCCAGTCTTGGAGTCCTGGTCCGACCTCTCAGGCGAGCTGGAGCCTCCCGACCCTTTGTCCCGCCTCCCGGAGCTGAAACAGCGAATCAGGCGGCTGCTGTGTGACCTCTGCACCGTGCGACGCCTGTCGTTCTGTCACTGACACACACCTCCCTCCTTCACCTCTGAACTCTGTGACCTGGGAGGTTACTGACAGAGAGATGGACGAGACCAGATCACTGACTGTTGTCAGAGAAAACTGTTTCACTGGCAGGACAGCGCCCCCTGTGGTGGTCGCAAAAGAGGACTTTTTTTTTTTATAAAATGACTGAACAGGAGATTTTTAGTATTTAAATTTCACAAAGGTACAAAACAAACGCTTCCATCATGATGCCAAGACTGCTTTGATTTTTGTTTGATTTTGTTTAAAAGAGATTTCTGTTGTGTTCTGTGAATCAAGTGTTAGGAGCTAAGGCTGAACTTTAGTGCATGCAGCTAACCAGGCTAACGGTCTTCCTGCTGTGCAATAACATAACCACACTGACATCTGAGCAGCACTTTGTCCCAAATATGTTTCTGTCGCTCGACTGTGTCATTGAAGGGATTTTTGTTTTGTTTTGCTTTATTTCAGATTCATGTTGAAGCTCATCCTTTAATTTTTAACCAAGCGTTTTTTTCTCTATGACAAAACATTTTAAAGCTCACGCCACATGGTCGTTCTCTGACACGACAAACACAAAAACAGGCTTGTGTGTAAATATTCTTTTTTTTATGTGACTGTAAAAAAAAGCTGCAGATTTATTTTGATAGATTAAGACGAGCTTCTGTTTATGAAGCTGCAGGAGAGTTTTAGTGAAGAGTGGAGATTTGTTTAAAGAAAGTGTTGAGATTTGTTGTAAAACTCAAAATATTTCACTGAATTAAATAATAAAAAATACATTTCTCGAAACGTCACTTTTTTTAATCCTCTGATGCCAAGTCCTGAAGTTATGCATAATATTTAAGTTATGATAACAGTATTATCATAATATTTAAGTCATGATAACTGTATTGCAACGTTTAAATCACTTTAAGTGTTAAGTGTTTTTAAGTGTATTCAGTGCAACTTAATATTGGCTTGCTCCATCCATATTTCACCTTAGGCAGCGCTATAGAGCCCTGGCGCAATGCACGGGCCTGAACACTATGACAATTACGCATTTTCGCCACACCTGAGTTTTTATGCACGTTGCCTCAAAGATGATCGCAAAGCCACCAATATAATATAATAATAATCTAAAGAGAAACGGTACCTGCCCTAATTATTTCATCTGCTGGGCTCATTTAATGTAAAGTGTCTCCATCTAGTGGAGCAGAGAGGTTATAATATCGCTATAATGAATTCGTAAATACAAACGAAACACATGAAAAAAATCAAATAAAGTATGAAAAAAACGCAGAAATTGATAGAATTTTTCTCATGTAATTTTTGGTCACGTGACCGCGGAAGCAGTGTCCTGTTATTTGCGTGGCTCCGCCCTCCGTTACTGTCCGCGTGCAGCTGTAGCTCACACGCACACAGAGAGACACTCACGTCAACAACTTCTCCTGCGTTCACACAGTGAACCGATTAACCAGCGAAACTAACCAGCTAAACTAGTCGTTGGACTAATAGAGGAAGTGAAGTTAGCCTCTGGTGCTGGCGGCTGCTGACGGTGAGTTGCTAACTAACTGCGGCTACCGGTGAGTTTTAATTCATTACTGCCACCATTCGTCAGCTAATGAGCAGCTAACGTTAACTCTATCTGTGTATGTGAACGGTTAACAGAGTTAGCTCTGTTAGCAAGATGTTCTCCTTCTGTATGGCGACAGTATATTAGGTTACAGGTGCGTGTGTGTGTACGTGCGCGCCATGAGCTCATCCGTAGCAACGGTTGCTAAGGCTGAGCTGTCTGTCTGGTGCTTACATTAGCATCCCAGCTCATTAATTAAGAGGAAGCAGAGTTTAGCACCGATTTTAGGTTAGCGTGTGTGTATGTGTGTGCGTGTGTGTCTTTGTGAGGACCATGTTTATAAACCACAGGAATAAGGACACTTTGGCTCAGTTTAAAATGACTGTTTTTCTTTGGTTGAGACCTGTTTTTTTTAGGTTTAGAATTAGGGCTCGGTTGAGGATTAGGTGATAGTTAGGTTCGTGTGTGAGGGTCCTGTGTGTGTTCTTGTGCTTGCTCCCTCTTTACATCTTTCTGTCATAAACTTTGACCTTGTCGGGACCAGTAGTCCTCACGGAGACCAAAACCTGGTCCTAATGAGACAGAACCTAATTTCTGAGGAATTGGCTAAGATTGGAATTGTGATTAGGTCATGGTTAGGGTTAACCGTTAACTGGTTATGGTTCAGGTTAATGATAAGGCTTTGTTTAATCTGTTCAAATGAATGGATGTCAATGCAGAGTCCTGTGTTTGTGAGTGTGTGTGTGTGTTCGAGTGTGAGTGAGTGTGTGCATGTGTGTGTGCTTGTGTGAGTGAGTGTGGGCGATCATCACAGAAACATCCTCAGACCTGCACCTCACTGTTTTCGTCACATGTTAAATTCATCTATTAATCGATTTTAAGGCATGAGCATGAAGACAAAAACATTGTGATTTATTTTTAATCTCCACCCACACACACAGTGTCGTGTCGTGTCGTGTTGTGTAACACAGTGAGCCTGAGTGATGCTGGACTTTCAGGGCCAATATTGATGTTCGGAAGTTTTAAAAAAAATCACTATATTGGCAGATACATACTGTTGGCTCCAGGATCTGAAAACACATAAAAATAACTTTAATGAGGATTCACAGTGTTTTGTATCTGTGGAAAAATCAGTTCAGTTCTGCTCCGACTGTTTCCCTGCACCTGAAATATCCAAAACTCTCCACTGAAACAGCAGATGTTGACTGTGAACGTGACGTGTTCACTGTTTGTAGGTCATTGTAGCTTCACACTCACTTCATCTGTTTGGGTCAAAGCCAAAATCACCCGAGGGAAGGTTCGACATCAACCAGAGAGCCACTCACACAGGACTCTGTATTGATTTCCATTCATTTAGTTCCTGAGAAATGAGGTTCTGCCTCATTAGGACCAGGTTTTATGTCTCCATGAGGACTACTGGTCCTGACAATGTCAGTGTTTATGAAAATGTCCTAAAGAGATAACAAATACAAGAACACACACACACACATAACTGGGTTACTGCCATTCGAGATCACTGACTGTTTCCATTAGATTAAAACACACACACACACACAGGAAATATGTCTTATTTTTGTCCCTCACTTGTCTCAAAGGTGTGTCTCACTAAGTTGACGGACAGTACATCAGTGGTCCCATGATGGAGGAGCTTCATGACGTCCAGCTGACTGAGATCAGACCACTGCTGACGGGGCAGGTGAGGGGGGCGGAGCTCAGTCTGGGCCAATCTTCTGTGTTTACATTCGTACGTTAACTGTAAACACATGAGGTTGTTTACATTTTGTTTCCTATCGTCCATCAGTCTTTAGTGAACTCAATCAGGAGGTAGTCATATATTGAATAGCCAGCAGGGGGCAGCTCTGCTGTGAGGAGTTCAGATTGATGTGAATCTATGAATGTTTTGGAAAAATTGAATCTCATCCTGGATCAAAACTGAATTCATTCAGTATTATTAATATAGCCATGATTAATCTGTTTCTCTGTGTGTGTTTTTCTTCAGAGTGGTAGAAATCTTCAGGATTTTGACTGTCAGGTATGTTCATCACTGTCACACACACAGTCAACTCCAGAAAGATTTCATCATCATCAAGGTTTTCAGTGGCTCTTTCTGTTTGTGTTTCCGCACTGGCCAATATGACCAACAGAGGCTTGTTTTGCGTGAATGGGTTGAAGTCTGCCATCTCATATTGCTTGTTTCTGTTAGAAAGAACTTTTTCACTCTCCAACACCAAAATCCATAGAGAAAATCAGTGATTTTAGCTTGCATGGACACAGGAGCTGCTGGTCCTCTGCTGCCTCATGTGGTCACTTTGTGTCACTGAAGTAAATGTGAATGAAGATTTTAAAATGGCAAAGTGACAAAATAAGACATTTGAACTTAGTGATGGAGGCAGCGGTGGGTCAACAACTCCTGTGTTCAGTGATGTTAAAATCACTGATTTTCTCAATGAGGTTTGGTGTGGGAGTGATTGTGAAGATCCATAAATAAATCTGTCAGGTGATTCGCAGTCAGTTGATTAATCAAATTAGTCTGTGACACCTCAACCTCGGTATGAACCATATGACCACACCAGGCTGCTGCTGCTGCTTCACATGACACAGCATTGTTCAGCACCAGTGACTCAGCAGATCCACGTTCCACAGTTAGAATGTGGTGCTTTTATGAATGTTATTTTCATCATACATGATTGATCAGTGAGTAGCTGTCTTCTTCACGCATGTTCAGAAGGAGGTCGACTCTCTGTGTGTTGTTCACAGTAATGAGAGTGTTTTTTTGTTTGTCGCTCAGGAGCACGATGTGGAGACGGCCCACGGCGTCCTGCACGTCACCATGAGAGGTGCCGTGAAGAGCAACCGACCCACAATCCTCACCTACCATGATGTCGGACTGAACCGTGAGCTCACTTCACTCAGAGCTAACACCACAGGTTACCAGGTTACAGCAACCTAAAGTTAATGTGTGTTTTTACTGTGTGTGTGTAGACAAGTCGTGCTTCAACACCCTGTTCAACTACGAGGACATGCAAGAGGTGACTCAGCATTTCTCAGTTGTGCATGTTGATGCTCCAGGACAGCAGGAGAATGCTCCAGTCTTCCCCACAGGGTAACGCACACACACGCACGCACGCACTCACACACACACACACACACACACACAAAGACCAGTTATGTATGTCATCTGTGTGTGTACAGGTACCAGTATCCCTCCATGGATGAACTGGCTGAGATGCTTCCGTCTGTCCTCACACAGCTACAGTGAGGTTTACACACACAGAAACACACACACTGTGACTCAAATATGAGTGTCATGTTCATCACCTCAATTTACAGTTTAGCAGGATGAATTCAGCCACACAATTCACTGTGTGTGTGCTTGTGTGTGTCAGTGTACAGACTGTGATTGGGATCGGTGTTGGAGCTGGAGCTTACGTCCTCACCAAACTGGCTGTAAGTAAACAAAGCTGCTGTGATGATGACGGCTGCTCATGTCTGACCATCGACTGCTCATGTCTGACCATCGACTGCTTTGCTTTTAACTATATTTTAATAGATCTACATATAAAAAAATAAAATATAGTTAAATAGCTATAACTTGTGATTTGAGTATCTTATGGTAACGTGTAGCTAACATTACCTAACATCGTGACTCTGGACTTTTCCGATTAGCTGGAACTTTAGAGGGGCGGGGCTTCTAGAGAGATTTTTTTCCTTTTGAACAAAAGCAACAAATCTAGTGACTAATCTAGTTAAAATGATTGTTGTTTCAGCTGAAGAAGCCAAGTCTGGTGGAGGGTTTACTTCTGATCAACATCGACCCCTGTGCAAAGGGCTGGGTGGACTGGGCTGCCTCCAAGGTAACACACACACCAATGGCACTTTTCCACTGTACAGTTCCAGCTCGACTTGACTCGGTTTGGTGTTATTTTCTATGACTTTATCGTACCTCCTCAGGTTTGGTTTACATAGTTTCATAGTTTTCAGTTTTCATGTCTCATTGTTTCTCTTCTCTTCTTTTGTTTGTGACAGCTGAGCGGCTTCACAAGTAACCTGGTCGACATCATCATGGGACACCACTTTAGCACTGTGAGACACACACACATACAGACACACCCACACACGCACTCAAGCACGCACACACGCAGACACACACACACACACACTCACACACACACACAGATTGACATAGGGGATAAATGTATGCACATTTCATGTCAGTTTCCTTCTGTCACTCAAATAGACACAATTATTAATATTAATATTTAAGCAGGAATAATACTTGATTGAAATGAAAATGTCCTGTCAGACAGCTGTACACAGAGCTTATACAACACATTCAAATAATTTAAAATATACATAAACTAATGTGAAATCACATAATCAGAAAGATGTTCAATAAAATGAATAAAGTTAAAGTAAAACATCTACATTCAAATGTCTCTGCCTCCAGTTCATATTAAATGTTTTAAAAAGTCTGTGACCTGTGACCCGTGTGTAGGAGGAGCTGACAGAGAATCAGGAGATCATCCAGACGTACAGACTGCACGTGTCTCAGGATATTCCTCAAGAAAACCTGGCTCTGTTCTACAACAGCTACGAGAGGTACGACGCCCCCCTGTGGCCAGTCATGTTTTACTTAGGAATCCCCCGACCTTCTGTTTAGACACATAAATACTTACATATATAACATATCATTTTTAATGTGTAAATATAAGTGGTAAAGCCTTCTGTGTGTTATCTACCTTCATGTGAGGAGAAAACACTAAAAACAACAAAGTTAAAGTCTTAACTAAATCATGACGACCTAGAACAGACGTGGGCATTTTACAGCCTGCGGGTCCGACAGGGATGGCCAAAGGGCCATATGTGGCCCGCGGGCCGTGCAATACAACTGTGTTGCTTTTATTTTGAAAAGCCTGACGTATGGACGCACATGTCTGCGTCTGTCTGCACAGTGACAGGTGATGCAAGCCAGGCCAGCCCTGACCCCCTAAAAGTGAAGAAAAGTTAATTCCGAAGGGCTCGTTTTCAACAAGACATGGACTGCTAAATATTTCTTTACAGGCGTCAAAGGTAACGCTGTGTGTTTGTGGTACACAAGTCGCTGTGTTTCAGGATTACAATCTGAAACGCTACTACGTGACCAAACATGAGGAGAAATACAAGAACCTATCTGATGAAGAGCGCGCAAAGGAGTCGGAGGCAGCCGATATGGAAGACAACGTTAAGAACGATGTCTGTGGTTCTTTTCTTCTACAGGAGTTATCATTATCTTCCTCCCTGTTTATTATCTTATATCTAACCAGCGAAGCTCCGGCACTCGTATGTGAACTCGTCCGGTGTGATTGCAGCATTAGTGTCTGTGTGTGTGTGTGCGCGCGCTCTGTGTATGTTCACTGCACTACACCACAGTAGTATAGTATAATAGTATTCATTATATAGTGCAGTAATTTGATATTTTCAATAAAGTTGGTTAGTAATTGTGTGTTTGTAGGCTGCCCAATTTACAGCAAAACAATACAATTTACTGCTTTTTTAGATAAAAGAGGTAAAATTAAATTAAAATTAATTCAAATTTGGCGCAGCCCTCAACAATATTTTCTGTTTCTCATGTGGCCCCATGGGGAAAATAATTGCCCACCCCTTACCTAGAATATGCAGCTCCCCCTGGTGGCACTTGACAGTAAATCACTAGGACCATACGTTTGTGAGCTCATGTGAAAATGTTAACAACCTTCTCCGTAATTACAATCTTCACAATTATGTAATAATCCACCAGATTAACTAAATGTGTGTTTGTGTGTGTGTTAGTCGTGAAGAGTTACAGATAGAGCGACCTGTTCCTGGTATGAATGAAAACACCGTCGTCACACTCAGGTACCCTTCTTTATTCATTATTGTATTATTATGAGAGCGAGAGATTTCTGCTGACTCATGACTGTGTGAAAGAGAGATTTCCGCTGACTCATGACTGTGCGCGAGAGAGAGATTTGTGCTGACTGATGACTGTGTGAGAGAGATTTGTGCTGACTCATGACTCAGTGTGTGTGATTTGTGCTGGCTCATGACTGTGTGGTATTTGTGCTGACTCGCGACTGTGAGAGAGATTTGTGCTGACTCATGGCAGTTTGTGGTATTTGTGCTGACTCATGACTGTGCGAGAGAGAGAGATTTGTGCTGACTCATGAGTCAGTGTGTGTGATTTGTGCTGGCTCATGACTGCGAGAGAGAGCGAGAGATTTGTGCTGACTCATGACTGTGTGTGTGTGATTTGTGCTGACTCATGGCTCTGTGTGTGTGTGATTTGTGCTGACTCATGGCTCTGTGATTTGTGCTGACTCATGTCAGGTGTCCTGCTCTGCTGGTGGTTGGAGACTCGTCACCTGCTGTTGATGCAGTGGTGAGAGTGAACTGTTGTTTATTTAATGACATAAAAACTGAAAACACGCTTTTTATCCACATGTTATTGTTATGATTTATATCCTGATATAAAAGATCAGTTTAAATTAAAAATGGCTGTACATTGTGAACGTCCTTGAATTATTAATAACTTTTATAATGAATGAATTAATCTGTTTCCATGACAACTGATACTGTGTCATTGTGATGTCGTTGTATGTGTTTGTGTGTATTCATTTGCAGGTGGAGTGTAACTCCAGACTGAACCCGACCAAAACTACACTGCTCAAGGTGTGTGTCTCTGTGTGTGTGTGTGTGTGTCTGCTCTTTTCTTTTCTCTCATGTTTTCAATAGAACGGTTTCTTCTCTTCAGTTGTTTTTTGTCACCTGACTTTGTTGTTTGTCTCTCTAAGATGGCGGACTGTGGAGGACTTCCTCAGGTGGTGCAGGTAAATCTGACTCACTTCCTGTCTCATAATCTAACAGCACTTTACATTCTTGCCTTTTAGACTGTTCCACGCTGATTATTTATGTTGTTTTCTTCTCCGTCCTCAGCCTGGAAAGCTCATCGAGGCTTTCAAGTATTTTGTTCAGGGGATGAGCTACAGTGAGTATCAGTGAGTGAGTGAGTGAGTGAGTGAGTGAGATTCACTCTGTGTTACAGTCATGTTTACACTGACAGAAAACTTTTTTATAATGAAAGTTATTCATCATCAAAACCTGATTTATTATGAAATTATTAAGAAATCACTTGAATTAGGTGTGTGTGTGTGTGTGTGTGTGTTTGTGTGCAGCCCTGGTTCACTAACTGTAAGTCACAGTTTGCAGTGTTGGTGTCCAGTTGTGTACATGTTTTCTGTGTGTGTGTGTCTGTGTGTGTCTTCTGTGTTTTTTAAATCTACAGTTACTACTCCTCCTCCTCCCTCTCTTCTTCTTCTCCTTGTCTTTGTCTCCAGTCCCTCATGTTGTGTTAAACCACCTGAGCAGCCAATCAGGTATCAGGATTTTTACACACACACACACACACACACACACACACACTCACTCCTTATGTTCATGTCCGCTCCCTCTTTGTCTGACGTGTGAAATCAATTAGGTGTGTGTGTGTGTGTGTGTGTGTGTGTGCTCTTGGTTTATCATATTGAATCATTCTGCCCCAAATCTTAATTTATAATTACAACCAGTTTGGCTTCTAAAAACTGATTCAATCTCAGAATGAGGCGAGTCTTTGAAAGGCCCCGCCTCCCCAAGCTTTTCAAAGAGCTGTAAATCACAGCCTTAGACTCATTGTTACATTTGAATCTTCACTGTCCATGATTGAAATCTCTTCTGATTGGACAGTGAACTCACACACATACATACACACACACACACTCATGTCTCTGTGTCTCCCTCTAGTGCCCTCAGTTGGTATGACCCGGCTGGTTCGCTCCAGAACTCACTCAACCTCCAGTGTCAGCTCCACTGACGGCAGCCGGAGCCGCAGTAACACCAACTCACAGGCAGAGGGCGCCGCCTCTGACGTGACGCCACCGCTCAGCTCGTAGACGTCCAAGTAGGACGTTCTCCTCCTTCTTCTTCCTCCATCTTAACTCCTCTCCTGCCGTTTCAGTCGTAAAACGTTCTTCCCGAACCTCGGCGGCCATTTTGGCTCGGGTTTGCGTAGGACACTGATGTGGTTGCTGTGGTAACGATGTAGGAGTTAGTCCACAGTTGTTGTTTGTGTTTTGTTTTTTTTCTTCACTTCAGGCCTGATCCTTTCTTCTTCTTTATTATTAATGTGCTTTTATTTTGAAGGAACAGTTTCACCAAAACACTTTTCTTTTTATGTCGCTCACTCCTCTTCTTTCTCTCCCTGTCTTCTCTTATCTTTTCCTACTTCCTTCCCCTCCCTCCTACTTTCTCCTGCTTCAGTTCTTCTCTCCCTCCTTATTTGTCTACCTCTCCCTCCTTCCAATTTTTTCTCTGCTTATTTCCTTCTTCCTCTCCTCCTCTTCTTCACTCCATGATTATAAAACTCTCAAACTTCTCGTTAAAACTATTTGTTAAATATTGAACTAATTCATTTTCTTTGTATTTATTTAGTTTTTACATCAAAGTCGATAAAACTAAGATCAAAGGAGCTGATTATTGGTTATTAACTGTAACCAGCACTCACTCATCACAGCTCTGCTGTAACTGTAAATCTTGTCTCTTCCGTGGTTTCCATGGTAACGACAGCATGCTGCTCGTGGTGACAACTGTTCAGTGACTGTCGTCGTTCGTGTTAAACAGCAGCAGCTGATGTCACTCCCTCATCCCAGAGCCAATCTCTGAGCTGTTAGTTTCCGTGATGACATTTATTATTGATTATATCAGATTGATGAGCCGTGGTCATGTGACGTCGCGCACATGTGTGCTCAGAGAGGACGATGCTGCCCCCTGCTGGACGACTTTAGGAACAGAGAAGGAAATAAAGGTCGATTTGACGTTTATTCGAAAGCAAAAAAAAAAAGTTTTTTCCCCCGAATCATAAAATGCTTGAGAAATGTTTAAATATTTCTGCGTTTGATTGTTTAGGAACTTTAACTGTAAATCTGCTACTGCTCAGTATTTATTCAGACGTTTGTTGTTTTTGACTTTTAATGGAAACAGTTTGTTATGAAATAAAGTTTGTGATCTATAACCAGGTTTTTTTTAAATCTCTTACTTTACAGACGAAACAATACGACATGAACTTCCCTCACTTAACAAATTAAAAGTCACTTTCTCTTCTTTTTTTTTTACAGTTTTAACATCACAATGAAAAGTCTGTATTTTTTTATTCAAAAATTATACATTTACATGTCACATTTTTACATAGTTTTGCCTCCAAAACACTGAGTCACTGTGGTGTGAAACAAGACACGAGACATTTATCTGGCTGACAAACAAGAGGGCGGGGCTTAGCAGGATTCAGCTGGCAGGGGGCGCTATGGTCTTACTGCAGAGTCGAGCGAGCAGTCCGGCCATCTGCAGCAGAGAGTTCACGCCTTCAGCCACACGCATGTGAGTATAACCGATTTCCTGCAGGGGGGAAGAGACGTCACTTTTCAGAATAAACCTCTCAGATTTTCTTTGTGTAAATGAAAATACAACCCTGCAGTTTTCAAACTAAAAGTAGTCTGTTTCTAGCCTCCACACTTAAATACAACCAATCCATGCTAAAACACAGTCTGCAGTCAAAATAAAAGTCTCACATTTTCTTTGTCCAACATACAATACAGCCAGTTTTCAAAATAAAACACTCAAATGTCAAAAGAGTTTGTTTGTCCATATTAAAACAAAATAAGCAGTGTGGACTACAGGTGTAACTAAAGCAACAGTGGTGTGTTTTAAACCTGGAGCTCCGTCCCACCTTAATGAACTCCAGCTTGAGGAACTCGGCCATGTTGAAGGTCTTACAGACCCTGAAGATGTTCCCGATGACGTCCTCTGGAGAGTAGCCCAGCGACCACAGCTGCTCCACCACCTTATACGCCTCGTCGATGTTTCCCTCCACACAGTGTCCCAGCATGCTTTTCACCAGCAGGGGGTGTGGCTCGTCGCACACCTTGAACACATTCTCGCTGCTGATGTAGCCAAAGCCAGAGTGTGTGGACTGCAGGTTGTTCAACGCCTGAACAATACAGACAAAAGAATAAAGGATCAGGTGGGAAAAAGACGACGGGGCGACCGAGGTGAGTGCCGGACTCCGCCCCCTCACCTGTCTCATGTCTCCCTGGGCGGTGAAGATGATGGCCTCCAGCCCGTCATCGGACACGGACAGACGTTCCTTCTCCACCACGTCCTGCAGCCGCGCGAGGATCTGACCGTCCGTCAGTTTGGAGTAACGCAGCACGGCGCAGCGCGACTGGATCGGCTCGATGATTTTATCGGAGGCGTTGCAGGCAAGAGCGAAGCGAGTCGTCTTGGAGTAGATCTCCATGATCCTCCGGAGAGCCTGCTGAGCTCCATCTGTCATACTGAGAGAGGAAGACGACGGAGGCGAGAAAACATGTGACGTTAGTAAACCACTCACTCTCCCACACCAAAGTCCGCTGATGTTTAAATCAATGATTTGTTGATCCACTGCTGCCTCCATCACTAAGTTCAAATGTCTGATTTTGTCACTTTGTTCAGATTGACCTCAGTGACTTAAAGTAACCACACGAGGCAGCAGAGGACCAGCAGCTCTTGTGTCCTGACAGTCAAAGCCATATTTTGTCTATGGACTTCAAGTTTAAGTTTTACTGTGAAAGGTCACAGGCAGGAAGTGATGTCATGATGGTCTCACCTGTCGGCTTCATCCAGGATGATGATCTTGTGTCGTCCTTTGGGCAGCGTGACTTTCTGCTGAGCAAACATCTTGATCTTGTTCCTCACGGTGTCGATTCCCCTACACACACGCGCACAGACACACGTCAGTGGACACAGAGTCAAAGTTATACTGATGATGCCACAGTGAATGCCTTTTTTGATTGTTTCTCTTTATATTTCCCATTTGTCAGATTATGTCCTGTTCCTCAGTTTACAACCAGTTCCTCAGATTATGTCCCTATTGCTGAGTGTATTTCCTCTTCCTCAGACTATATCCTCTCAGATAATGTCCCTGTACCTGAGATTATGTCCCCTTTGCTCAGATTACGTCCCTCTCACCTGTCGTTGGAGGCGTTCAGCTCCAGCACGGCGTCCTTCATGGACGCTCCCAGCAGAGCTCGGGCCAAACACAGGATGCTGGTGGTCTTTCCTGTTCCTGGAGGACCTGCAGTCACATGACCTCAGATTACATTCTTCAGTATGTGTGTGTGAGTGTGTGTGGTCACGGACCTGCTATGATTGTGTGTATGCGCGCACCTGCTATGATGATGTTAGGAACGTTTCCCTCTCTGGTAAAAACCTCCAGGCGGCTCACCGTCTCCACGTTCCCCACGATCTGATTCAGTTTCACGGGTCGGTACTTCTCCACCCACGGCAGCTCATAGGAGCCTCCGGAGCTTTTAGACGGACCCTCCCCGGCCTCCGTGCCCGCCTTCGGGCCGCTCTCCGCCGGCCGCTTCTCACTTTCATTCTCCGCCATCTCCACGTCCATGACACCGGTGTGTTCCGCTGCTTCAGCCCGCCAACAGACTCCCCTTCGCCGGCGACCGCGCCACAGCAAACTGACGCCTGATTGGCTGAAAGCGAATAGCAAAACATCTCGCGATATTTAGAATTAGACGTTCTCAGAACGCCGCCCCCGCTACCTTTGATTGGCTGCGGATAGAAGACTGCGAAACCTAATACTGCTATTGTCACATTATATACTGTATATATTATATACTCATTTTAAGTAACGTCTGTCTATGCACTCTAGTGGAACTATTGCTAAAGGACCGGAAGTCGTCATCGATACGGACTGACCTGACTTCCTACTTCCGCAAACACCGCTCGTCCGTCGGCTTCAGCTCCAGCAGTTTCCCCGTCTCTCGGTGGTTCAATGCGGCGGCGGACTCCACTCCTGCCCCGGGTCTCTTCCTCCGCACTGCCGAACATTTATGACTGATTGATCCGCAACCATGACGTTCAACAGCCGCTGTTCCGCAGCGGATCCTCCGGGCCTGGAGAGTCAGCGGCGGGAGGTCGAGTCTCTGCTGCGGGAGAGTGAGCTGTGTGTCGGGGACAGTTGGTGAGAGAGCGGGGCTAGCGTGGTAGCTAACGGTTATCCAGCGGCGGTTACCGGGGCGGTTTAACGGCAGGGCCGGGTCGCTGTCGGTGTGTTGGTGTCGGTTTAACTGTTCGGTGTCGGTTGTTCACCACTGGTGCTGCTGTTTTTGTTTGTTTCGTTTGTGAGACAGACGCTAACTGGAGCGTTAGCCGCAGCTGCTAACATTAGCCTGTCAACCAGCTGTGAAGAGGCGTTCACGGTCCGGCTCGGAAAAACTTCCACTTTTGTTTTTTTACCGGAAACAGCGTAGTATTAGTCAACACGCGCGGTACACGATAACATCGCGACATTGCAGCTGTAATCTACCCGTTTATGTCATAGTAAAATACCCGTTTGTAATAATAATTTACCCGTTGATGTAGTAATAATGTGCCCGTTTACGTCACAATAAAAGTTACATGTGTGACATGTAGCAGTTTATAACTGTTCATAACTGTTATTTTGCTACTCAAAATAAACTTCACTTCCTGGAATCTAAAAATAAATTAAATCAAATCTGAAAATAAGTTATTTTCGTTTTTAATCAGTATATTTAGCGCTGGGTGATGTATGTTTTAGTCTGTATCCCACAGAGCTGCAACTAACTGTTGAAACAAATGTTGGAAAATGTTCTTAAATGTCTTGTTTTTGTCCTCAAACCAAAGTTATTAAGTGTGAGTGTGTGTTACAGGTACATGGTGGAACGTCGCTGGTTTGATCAGTGGAAAGAATTTGTGGAATCTGGAGACCGGAACTCGTCTTCGTTCCCCGGTCAGATTGACAACACCGAGCTGTTTGAGGGTCAGTGACCTCTGACCCTTTACACCACCAACAAATTTAATAATTTAAATTCTCATTTAAATTATTATTATTTGTTTTTTTAAATAACATGTTAGTTGATGTTAGATGCTGCTAAAAACAAGAAACGTGTTGTCTTCAGAGCTGGACTCGTATCACCTGAAGGATCGTCTGGTGGAGAACGAGGACTTTGTGCTGTTGCCGGCTGAGGCATGGCACAAGCTGCTGTCCTGGTATGGCCTGGTGGACGGTCAGCCGCCGCTGGAACGCAAGGTGACCCCACGACACGACGCTGTGACGCACACTCTGTCTGTGGAGACATGCTTTAACTGTGTGTGTGTGTGCCTCAGGTGGTTGACCTGCCCAGCACCATGAAGGTAGAGGTTTACCCCGTCGAAATCTTCCTCTGTCTTCATAGCGACATGGAGAACGTCGTCACTGCACCGTTCAGCCGCACTGACGACATCTGTGAGTGTGTGTGTGTGTGAGTGTAGTAGGGTTGCAAAATTCCAGGACTTTTTTGTTGTAGCATAAACTTTGGTGTGGGAGAGTGAGACAAATGTCTTGTGTAATAAAGTCTTCAATCACCTATGATATCTCACTGTGCTCGCAGGGACACAGGAGCTGCTGGTCCTCTGCTGCCTCGTGTGGTCACTTTGTGTCACTGAGGTCAATCTGAACCAAGGATTTCAAACATCTCTGTTCAACAAAATAAGACATTTGAACTTAGTGATGGAGGCAGCTCCTGTGTGCTGTGATGTTAAAATCACTGTTTTTCTCTGTGGAGAGTGAGTGGTTTACAAACTTCAGTTTCCTGAATCAAAGTTTAAGTTAATTTGAAAAGTAAAAAAAAATTGATGGTGAAGAGTTTTAAGAACTTTCAGCAGATTGAGAGACGCCCTCCAGTGGCCAAAAATGGTGTTTACTCAGAAGAGAACTGGCCTTTTTTTACTTTCTGCCCCCCCCCCCCCAGACTCCATCCAGAGAGCAGTGTGTCAGTCGTTCTCGGTGCCTCCGGGTTCAGAGTGTCGTCTGTGGATGAAGAGTTCAGACAGCAGCTGTGAGCGTCTCAGAAACGTCCACATGAGTGTGTTGGACACGTGTTTGAGTTCAGGGATGGTGAGAAGACACACGCTGTATATATATGAAACATGTTCAGAGACACTTCCTCATAACAAATGAGCTGGAACATGCCTCTGTGTGTGTGTGTCAGACGGTGATCATGGAGACGAGGAATGCTGACGGTACTTGGCCGAGCTCCAGACCTCAGATCATGTAAGAGCAGCCTCTCTCTGTTTGTTTTCATATTTTTATCATGTTTATCCTCTATCTTTTCTATATCATTAAAACATCAATTATTATTCAAATAATCCATTATTAATCATTCGACTACTTTTCAGCTTGTTAAATGTGAATATTTTTTCATTTGAGTTTGTGGACAAAAACACAGACATTTCCAGGTTTGACTGGAACACTGATCAATATTTTCTGACATTTCTGACATGTTTCTACACACCAGTGGAGTCGCCCCTGGTGACAGTTCAGTATATTGCTTCTTCTGAGTTGGCCTCTGTGAGGTTAACGTGAAGTGTTGTTGTTTCTCAGGAGAAACTCTGTGGAGGAGCAGGAGTCGTACCGAGGTCAGCCTGGAGTCTGTGGCCTCACTAACCTGGGAAACACCTGCTTCATGAACTCTGCTCTACAGGTGAGTTCACATCCACACACCAGCTTACAAGTGTGTGCGTGCGTGCGTGTCAGTCATGATGCGTTCACTGTCTGTTGGTAACTCTGTGTGTGTGTGTCTCTGCAGTGTCTGAGCAACACTCCGCCGCTCACCGAGTACTTCCTGCAGAGCTCGTACCTCGAGGAGCTGAATTTCGCGAACCCTCTGGGGATGAAGGGTGAGATCGCCGAGGCCTACGCTGACGTCATCAAACAGATGTGGTCGGGGAGACATTACTCTGTGGTGCCGCGGGTTTTCAAGGTACAGACACATTAACGTTAACCACGACTTTGAAGTGACAGAAAGAGGCTCATGTTTCAGGAGCCAAATATGTACAGGGACACAAACACACACACACACACACACTCACAGGAGTTGTTGATCCTCCATCACTCAGTTCAAATGTCTTATTTTGTCACTTCAGTGTTTGAAATCCTTGGTTCAGATTAACCTCAGTGACACAAAGTGACCACACGAGGCAGCAGAGGACCAGCAGCTCCCGTGTCCCCACGAGCTAAAATCACTGATTTTCTCTATGGGGTTTGGTGTGGGAGAGTGAGTGGTTTTCAAACTTCAGTTTCCTGTTGGACAAGTCTGACTAACAGTGAGATAAAGACATGAACATGTGACGTGGACATCGTAGACTTAAACTGACATAGATTTTATCAACGGAGTCTTTTGTTAAAGAGTCTGAACCCTGTTTTTCCTTGTGGCAGCCATTTTGTTTCCACTGAGCACTCACAGCTTGGTGAGCTCTGATTATGTGTCAGTACCTGGTACAACCACACTTATATGACGTGTGTGTGTGTGTGTGTGTGTGTGTGTAGACAAAGGTGGGTCACTTTGCGTCTCAGTTCCTTGGTTACCAGCAGCACGACAGCCAGGAGCTTCTGTCTTTCCTGCTCGATGGACTTCATGAAGATCTGAACCGAGTCAAAAACAAAGAGTACATTGAGCTGCGGGACGCAGACGGACGTCCTGACCAGGTGAGACACACACACACACAAACACACACACGGTCAAAAGTGTTTGGTTTTTTTATTCCTCACCTCCTTCCTGTGTCACAGGAAGTGGCGGAGGAGGCGTGGCGCAACCACCGGCGGCGGAACGACTCGGTGATCGTGGACAAGTTCCACGGCCTCTTCAAGTCCACGCTTGTCTGTCCAGAGTGCCGCAAAGTCTCGGTGACCTTTGACCCCTTCTGCTACCTGAGTGTGCCACTTCCTGTCAGTAAAGAGCGAGTCATGGAGATTTTCTTTGTCTCTCTGGATCCACACGCCAAACCCGTGCAGGTGAAAGTTTCAGACAAGATAGATACACGCACGCACGCACGCGCGCACACGTGCATCAACAATCACGTTAATGTTTGTCTCCGCAGCATCGAGTCGTCGTTCCTAAAGCAGGAAAAGTGTCAGATCTCTGCTCTGCTCTGTCTCACATGACCAACGTACCTGCCTCACAGGTCAGTGTGTGTGTGTTTGCACAGACCATAATAAAGGAGTATTATATAACTTTGCTTAATTTAAATAAACTTGTGTCATATGTTGTCGAGGAGTGTTGAAGGTTAACTGTGTGTGTGTGTGTGTGTGTGTGTGTGTGTGTGTGTGTGCCAGATGGTGGTCGCTGACGTCTTCAACCATCGTTTCTATAAAATCTATAACCCTGATGAGTCTCTGAGCTGCATCCTGGACAGAGACGACATCTTTGTGTAAGTTTGTTTGTTTTGGTTTATTTTCTGTATTTCATTATATTTAGTTTATTTATTTCTGTTTGTTTTTATGTCTCACAGATATGAGCTGAGTGAGCAGCAGCAGCAGGAAGAAGAGGAGGAGGAGGAGCAGGGAGCAGCAAGCAAGGAGGAGAAGCAGCAGCAGGAGGGAGAGAGCAGCAGCAGGGGGGGAGCAGCAGCAGCAGCAGCAAGAGGAGGAGCAGCAGCAGCAGCAGGAAGAGGAGCAGGGGCAGGAGCCTGTACTTCTCGCTCTCTACCTGCGGGAGCGCTCTCATTACAGAGATTATGGGTCGGGCAGCAGCTCGTATGGGACGTCGCTCTTCGGTCACCCGCTGCTCCTTAATGTGCCGCGCAGCAGCTGCAGCCAGGAGGCGCTGTACACACTGTTCCTGCAGAGGCTGGCGTGAGTACATAAACATCTGTGTGTGTGTGTGTTCATCATCTCGACATCAGTTTTTAATACGTGTGTGTGTGTAGACGCTATGTGCGACCTCCTGACCCCTCTGAGGAGTTGGAGGAGGAAGAGGAGGAGGACGACGAAGAGGAACTTTATAAAACACAGACCAACGGCATCAGTGACGGTAAGTTCAGGCTCATTTTCATTAACCGTTAACTTGATATGAATGAAGCTGATTCGAAAACAATGGCCTTATAAAACTGAGACTTTTATTTTGAAAATTGAGGGCTTTATATTGACTTTGAACAGAAAGAAACAGATACTTCTATTTTGAAAATTGCAGCGCTTTATATTCACTTTGAACAAACAGAAACTTTTATTTTGAAAACCACATGTCACCATGACAACGTGTTGAATCTACAAGTGAATTTTCTGATTGTTTTCTTCTTGTCTGTGTGTGTCTGTGTGCGTGTGTGTGTCTGTGTGCGTGTGTGTGTGTCAGATGACGCAGACAAAGTGGACGAGTCGTCTCCGTCCGCTCCCTGCTGCACTGACACACCGCTGGCCAACAGCCAATCACAGGACAGCAGCATTGCCGCAGAGCCCCTCCCACACCTCAACCACACGCCCTCCTCAGTGGACAACAGTGACCCCATACCAGAGACCAGCAACGGGTCACATGACCAGACTGAGCTCTGCCCCTCCGTCGTTGCCACAAACTGCACAGACGGCGTGGAGCACGGTCGCGATGCGAGCGAGGAAACGGACGCAAATGTCTCAGAGACGCCGCCACAGACCTGTGAGACTGAGGACGAGGAGCGAGAGGAGGACAAGCAGGAGGAGGCGCGGTCTACCAGCCCGTCCACCAATGAGCAGCCGGCAAAGACGAGGGCGTGTCGTAAGAGGAGGAAGAGTCTGTTCAGCATCCAGGCGGTGAACTCTAACGGGACGACAGAGAGAGGGATGGGAGAGGGAGGGAACGCTGTGTCCTTCAGCTGTGAGTGTGCGCACACACAGACACACGTCTCACACACACGTCTCACACACACGTCTCACACACACGTCTCACACACACTCTCACAGTAACGCGTGTACCTGTCGTCCTCAGCTCAGCCGTACGTGGCCATCGACTGGGATTCAGACATGAAGAAAAGATTCTACAACGAGAACGAAGCCGAGGTCACTTTGTTTGCTTGTGTCTTTAAATACAAATAAGAAATCACACGGATTATTAAAGTAAAGATTGATATTTAAAGATTGTTTGAGGCTGACTGTCAGTGAAAACATGGCTGCCAGCAGCAGAGACTAAACTGCTTTTATTCTCCTTAACCAAAGACTGGCTTCATAAAATCTACATCACTTTAAGTCTACGATGTCTACATCACATGATCACGTCTTTATCTCAACGTTAGGCAGGAAATTGAACTTTGTAAACTATGTCCCCGCCAGCTAAAATCACTGATGAGCTTTGGTGTGGGAGAGTGAGTGGTTTACAAAGTCTGTCTAAAGACGTGAACATGTTCTTTATTAGCTGGACATTTTCAGCCATGTTGTCACTGTGGCGCTGTGTTAGCACCTCCATTAAAGGGGACATATTATGCAAAATCTACTTTTTAACCATTTCAATACTTATATTTGGGACTCTGGAGGCCCGACCAGTCGCCAAAGTGTGAAAAAGAATACTCAGTCATGTTTTCGTGGTCCCCCTTAGTGTAAGTATAGGCAATAAAACACTCGATGTTGAATTCCCTGCGCTTATGACGGCAATATGCGCATTTCACCACGAATGTTACCGCCCCACCAGTAAGTTTACTTCGTGAGCTCCACCTTAGCTCCACCTTGTCCCTGCGAGAGTGCAGGCGAGGGAGGAAGAGCGGTATTATGTCAACGCGGAGGACAAGTGTGCTGTTGGTGGCTGCACAGTGGAGCACAGTGTTTTACAGAGGATTTTATATATGAAGCTAATGTGCCGCATAAAGTCAGCAAACGTGTGTTCGTATTTGTTCAGTACGTCCTCCATGACCAGAGCACAGACTCAGTCTGATACAGTCACATACAGCGGCAGTTTATTCAGCTCGCCGCTGGCGATCAGCGGTGTTGTCCCTAAGTGTTTTTAACTGATTTACAGTCCGGCACTGTTCGGCTCGATCCTTATGTAGGACGTCTCTTCCTGTGACGGCACTCTCGCCGTTTTCCACGCACGCAGCCATGTTGATATTGTCAGAGAACTAGTGGAGGGAGGGGGAGAGAAATGGAGCTGAGCGAGTGAGCGCTGTAAAGAGGACAAATCAGAAACCCCCTGGAAGAAGTGGGTGTGTGTTTGCCTGTGTCTCATTTGCATATAAAGGGCCATGCACGAAAACCGAGCGTTCTGAAAGGGGCGGGTTTAGCAGGGTTATTGAACTGCTATGATTCTTCATCCTTATGGTATTTTGACCAAAGCCTGTCACTGACATGTTCATTAGGACACCAGGGAACTATTTTAATGTGGGAAATAGGGTATAATATGTCTCCTTTAAAAACCTGAACTGCCCCTTTAATGTCTCTCCATATCGAAGGTTTACATTTGTGTTTGTTTTTTCTTCTTCTGTCAGAAATATGTGAAACACGCCAGCATGGACGTTCCTCAGCAGCAGACCACGGTGCAGCTGCAGGAGTGCATCGAGCTGTTCACCACTGTGGAGACACTGGAGGAGGAGAACCCATGGTAACACACACACACACACACACACACACACACACACACTCTCTGTCTCTGTGGTGAGTTTGTATGATGACCTGTGTGTGTCATCAGGTACTGTCCGGTGTGTAAGAAACACCAGTTGGCCACTAAGAAGCTGGACCTGTGGTCTCTGCCTGAGGTCCTCATCATTCACCTCAAGAGGTTTTCTTACACCAAGTTCACCAGAGAGAAACTTGACAGCATTGTGGATTTTCCCCTCAGGTGCCACCACACACTCACACTTTTATTTTGAAAATTGCAGGGTTATTTTATCCAGTGCAGACAAAACCCAAACCTGAGGCTTTTATTTTGAAAAACATGGGGTTGTATTATGTGTGGGCAAATAGAAATTGAGGCTTTTGTAGGGTTGTATATGTTTGTGTGAATGAATGAATGATCACAAACAGGGACTTTTATTTTGAGACCATGGGCTTGCATTTTAGTCAGGGCAAACAGAAGACAGAGAGACTTTTATTTTGTATAACCACAGGATTGTCATTTGCACAGATGAAGAGAAAGAGCTGCAACCAACAATTATTTTCATAATTCGTCATTCGATTCATCGATAAATCGTTTGCTCCATAAAATATCACAAAACCTTTAAAAATGTTGATCAGTGTTCATCAAATCTGAAGATCAAGAAATGCTGTTCTTAAATGTCCAAAATGAATAACTTTTAATGATTTCTTTGTTATCCAGAGCAAAGAAATAAAGAAAATACTCACATTTAAAAAGCTTTGGATGAATCGCTTAATGATCGATCAACCTATTAATTGTTTCAGCGCTCGAAAGATACTTTTATTTTGAAAGGGTCTAGTTCAGTTTGATAAAGTCGTTGAAGAAACATCGCAATGTGACCTTGTGTCATTGTCTTGTTGTTGCCGTGGTTACAGAGGCCTGGACTTCTCCAGCTGTCTTCTGAGGAAACATCTGTCAAATGAGGAGCCTCCGAGCTGCTATGACCTCATCGCTGTGTCCAATCACTACGGAGGACTGAGAGACGGACACTGTAAGTGTGTGTGTGGACGTCAGGTAGCTGTGGCTATTGTTAGCATTAATCAGCAGTGTAATCTACAGACACCAGCAGGGGGCAGTCTTGTGTGAAGGAGTTGTTGTGACAATAATTGTAATAATGACGTGTTTTTGTTTGTGTCTCTCCAGACACCAGCTACGCTAAGAACAAGGACAACGCTCAGTGGTATTACTTTGACGACAGTAAAGTGACCTTTGCCTCCGAGGACCAGATCGTGGTCAGTGTCCGAACTTTTGTTTCTTTAAGTTTGTAAAGTCGTAGAATAATGGGATTAAAATAACTGCGTCCATGATCAAGTACTTAACGTATTTTGACTGATTTAATTCTTTATTTTTGACATCTTACCGTACCTTGTTTTTCCATTTGACGTTTTATTTTACGATGTTTTTACATTTTAACGTCTTACTTTACGATGTTTTAAAATTTTTGATGTCTCACTTTACGATGTTTTTACATTTTGACATCTTACTGTACCTCGTTTTTCCATTTGACGTCTTATTTTGCAATGTTTTTACATTTTTGACGTCTTACTTTGCAATGTTTTTACATTTTTGACGTCTTACTTTGCGATGTTTTTACATTTTTGATGTTAGGACATTTTGGTTATGGGTTGGACGTGGTGTGTGATGTTTTGATGTCCTTTACATATTACTATGTCTTTTTTACGTCACTATACTGTGAAGATTTAGCGTTGTTTTTGACGATAAAGTTGTCGTACCTAGCGAGACGTGAGGATTATTATTAACTAATAACGTTGATTATTGATCGTGTTCCACAGACCAACGCTGCCTACGTCTTGTTTTACCACCGACAAGATAAACTCAGAAAACCCACACTGCCCCCGCCCAACACAAGCTCCGCCTCCTCCTCTGCCCCTCAGCTCGCCAACGACATCACTTCCAGCAAAGATGACAGCACAGATTTGGGCGCCGCCTCCTCCTCTGCCTCCGCCTCTTACATCACCATGGAAACGGACTAAATAAGAGCGAGAGTTTGACTCTGATGGAGTGACTGTTTTTTTTTACTTAAGTCATTTATCAACAACACTTGAACTTTGACCTCTCAGTTCTGCTCTGGACTTTAAAGGGACAGTTCAGGGTTTTTACGTGAGATAATCTACGATTTAAGATGACGCAGATTTTATTAATGCAGTTTTTCACAAAAAAAACGATGAACTGTCCCTTTACAATGAGTCATTCTGGATTCTCAGGTAGATTCATCAGGTTTTTGTTTTTCAGGAAACGTTAAATTAATCTGCTTAAAAAAAATACTGTTTCCACTTTAAATAAATGATCAGTTCATATTTTTATTTCAAAATAAGACTTCAGATGTTAATGTTTTAAAAAGAAGCTATAAAGTTTTTTTTCCCAGTGATAAAATAAAAATAACTGTTTCATATTTCTGTTGTGTACCTAATATTTAGGTCGATTTCTGCTTTAAATTCATTTTTGTTTTGTTTTTTTGTTTTAGCACTATTTTAATTCATTCCATTTACCATGAAATTTAGACAAAGACGTCTTTGACGTTTCTGTTTGCTGTATTTAATAAATAAACATA
Source organism: Solea senegalensis (assembly GCF_019176455.1). Classification (NCBI taxonomy): domain Eukaryota; kingdom Metazoa; phylum Chordata; class Actinopteri; order Pleuronectiformes; family Soleidae; genus Solea; species Solea senegalensis. The sequence goes on from NC_058031.1 coordinate 23,852,180, forward strand.
TCTGAACGTTAAATTCATCATGAAATAATTTTGCAATAATCTGCTTTATTTTGAAAATCATGGTGAATGTGTTGGAGCAGAAAGCATCATAGCAAACAGAGTTATTTTGAAGCTGCCACAGACCATAAATTAATCTTTCTCTGTTCATTATGATTGTTTTCTTTGTATTTAGATTTTTGTTCTTGAATGAATTTATTGATGGACAGGTGGAGGACATGAAGACGCTTCTTATTGCTGTTTTTGTTTGTATTTATAGATCAAACGACCTGGGCTTGATCTCTGTAAACACCAGCTGTGTACAGTATTTTTCTAACATCTTCATTATTATTATTCTTCCTGGGTGGAACCAGCAGGGGGCGCTTTCTCTTTATTCTTCCCTGTCAAATATCAGATGAAATATTTTATTGTACTGTCAATTTTTTTATATGAATAAAAAGATTGTTTTCATCATCGGCTTTTATGTAAAATTTACTCTCACAGCAGGCGACATCTGTCTTTCTGTTTGGACGACCTACTAAAGTATGACTTTTTCGTCTCATTTTGGACGACCTACTAAATTGTCTCATTTTAGACGACATACTACACTATGACTTTTCCGTCTAATTTTGGACGACATACGACACTAACTTTTTCGTCTCATTTTGGACGACATACTAAATCGTCTTATTTTAGACAACATACTAAAGTATGACTTTTTCGTCTCACTTTGGACAACATACCAAAGTATGACTTTCGTCTCATTTTGGACGAAATACTAAACTATGACTTTTTTTTTTACATATTTTGGATGACATACTAAAGTATAACTTTTTTGTCTCACTTTGGACGACATACAAAAGTACGACTTTTTTGACAAATTTTGAGACGAAACAAATTTGAGACGAAAAAGTCATACTTAAGTATGACTTTTTCGTCTCATTTTGGACGACATACTACACTAAGTCTTTTTTTTACAAATTTTGGACGACATACTAAACTATGACTTTTTCGTCTCATTTTAGACAACATTTTAAAGTACGACTTTTTTGACAAATTTTGGACCACATACCTAAGTACGACTTTTTCATCTCATTTTGGATGACTAAAGTATGACTTTTTTGTCTCACTTTGGACAACATACCAAAGTATGACTTTCGTCTCATTTTGGACGAAATACTAAACTATGACTTTTTTTTTTACATATTTTGGATGACATACTAAATTATGACTTTTTTGTCTCACTTTGGACGACATACTACGAACAAATTTTATGACTTTTTTTTTTACATATTTTGGATGACATACTAAAGTATGACTTTTTCGTCTCACTTTGGACGACATACAAAAGTACGACTTTTTTGACAAATTTTGAGACGAAACAAATTTGAGACGAAAAAGTCATACTTAAGTATGACTTTTTCGTCTCATTTTGGACGACATACTACACTATGTCTTTTTTTTTACAAATTTTGGACGACATACTAAACTATGACTTTTCGTCTCATTTCAGACAATACTAAAGTACGACTTTTTTGACGATATATGACTTTTTTGTCAACAATTGGACAACATACTAAAGTTTGAGTTTTTCATCTCATTTTGGACGACATACTAAATCGTCTCATTTTGGAAGACATACTAAAGTATGACTTTTTCGTCTAATTTCAGACGACACACTAAAGTATGACTTTTTCGTCTCATTTTGGACAAAATACTAAACTATGACTTTTTTTACAAATTCTGGACGACATACTTAAGTACGACTTTTTTGTGTCATTTGGGACGACAAACTAAATTATGACTTTTTCGTCTAAATTCGGACGACGTACTAACCTATGACTTTTTGGACGACATACGAAAGTATGACTTTTTTTGTCAAAATTTGGACCACATACAAAAGTACTACTTTTTAGTCTCATTTTGGATGACATACTAAAGTATGACTTTTTCGTCTCATTTTGGACGACATACTAAACTATGACTTTTTCGTCTCATTTTAGACAACATTTTAAAGTACGACTTTTTCGTCTCATTTTGGATGACATACTGAACTATGAGTTTTTTGTCTCATTTTGGATGACATACTGAACTATGAGTTTTTTGTCTCATTTTGGACGACATACTAAAGTATGACTTTTCGTCTCATTTTGGACGACATACTAAAGTATGACTTTTTGTCTCATTTTGGACGACAAACTAAATTATGACTTTTTCGTCTAAATTCGGACGACGTACTAACCTATGACTTTTTGTCACATTTTGGACGACATACGAAAGTATGACTTTTTTTGTCAAAATGTGGACGACATACTAAAATATGACTTTTTTTGTCAAAATTTGGACCACATACTTAAGTACGACGTTTTTGACAAATTTTGGACGACATACTAAACTATGACTTTTTTGTTACATTTTGGACGACATACTAAAGTAGGATTGTTTTTGTCAATTTGGAAGACATACTAAACTATAACTTTTTGTCAAAATTTGGACGACATACTTACCTTTGAGTTTTTTGTCACATTTTGGACGACATACTAAAGTATGACTTTTTCGTCTCATTTTAGACGACATACTCAAGTATGACTTTTTTGTCACATATTGGACTACATACTGAACTACGCCTTCTTTTGTCTCATTTTGGACGACATACTAAACTATTTTTTGTCTCATTTTGTCTCACCATGTGTTATCGTGTCACAGAAAGGTCGTGACCTGCTGTCGCAGAATGACAGATGACATAACTCCAGTGGTGAGTGATTGGCACATTTATTGAAGTGTGGCGTCAGTGAGGAAATAGAAGGCGCTAACAGTCCAGCAGGGTGATGACAACAAACACACCTGCGTCATGTATAAAGCTCCTCTGGTCTTTGAGCGCTGAAATGTCCCAGTCGTCTTTGAACGGTGCGTCTGATCCGCGAAACCATGAAACTCGTGCAGAGAAACGTTTTCCTGAGGATTCGTGTGAAGGAACTCAGACCTCGTCCACAAACGTCTTTTCTTCTCTGGAACACAGAACTCACAAACACTGATCCAACATGTGACACTAAAAGTCATGGACTTATTTTACTATTTTGTTGAAGAAAGTTGGCTGAGAAACATCCTGCAAAAGCCTAAAAGTTAACATTTATCTGTTTTCTACTTAATATAACTGATCGAATGACATATATTTTTTGTGCCATTATATTAAATAATAAGGTTAAAGTTCAGAGCCTGAATCTTTTTAATAACCCGTAAATGTTCATCCGACGTCTCTTTTACAGACAACAAATATATTCTATGTTTGTGTATATTTTGTGAAGGCACTGAAGGACGTGACTTAAAGTATTTGAGGTAGTAAATTTATATATTGAAGTGTGGACTTTGTGAGGACTGTGTTCCAGAACCTTCCACTGGCAGAACTCAGGTGTTGCAGGAAAATTTCGTCGGTCGTCGTTCTAAAACATGGCCGACTTCACCTCCTGACTGAAGAAGCTTCCAAAGTTGAGGTCTCTGCTCATCAGCTCCTCCTCCACGTTCTCCAGCGCCCACTTGTGTTCCACGATCTCCAGAGCTTCCCACTCACTCTGAAGCCAACAACGACACCAAACATCCCATCATCATCAAATAACAAAAACAATAACTCAACAAGACTCAGCCTGAGACACAGAACAAGCCGTGTCCACGTCTTTATCTCAACATGAACTAATCACTGAAGTAATTTTAGCTGGTGGAGACACAGGAGCTGCTGGTCAGCTGCTGCCTTGTGTGGTCACTTTGTGTCACTGAATTAATTTGAATTTGAAGGATTTTAAATGACGAAGTGACAAAATAAGACTTTTAAAACTCCTGTGTGCTGTGATGTTAAAATCACAGACTTTTTTAATGGGGTTTGGTGTGGGAGAGTGAGTGGTTTACAAACCTCAGTTTCCTGTTGGAAAAGTCTGTCTAATCTCTCTGTGCTACACTGCAATTGGTGAAAAATCTGTGTAAATAAAGTCGAATCCTTTCTTTGATCATTGGCTTTGTATAATGATGACAAATTATTGTGGAATTATTGATCAATCAATTTAATCTCTCTAAATGTCGCCGTCTTAATGAAGGTCTCACCTTAAAGGCCTTGTTGGGGTCAGGGGGCATCGCCATGGCAGCACCAGTCATCTGATCCTGCATGAGCCGCGACTGATCAGCAGCTGTGAATGACAATACATGCATTTCAGCTTTTATTATTATAATAATATTATTTTCTCATTCTCATAAAACATGGACATTAAAGATTAAAAACCCTACTTTAATCAGTTTTTAAAGGTCAGAGGTCATAAACACTGACTCACCGTTGTCTTGTCCCAGTATGAGGCTGTACATGCTCCTCAGTCCAAACACGTTCAGGAAGTACCAGGACGCAGAACTCACCCTGAACACACACACACACACACACACACACACACACACACACACACACACACACACACACACACACACAGTGGAGAATAACGTGTGGTTTCAGCTTTTTCTCATCAGTATATTCACATTTTTATCGATCAGTAAAGAAAACAGTAATCAGACTCAGGGATTATCAAAGTTACCAGGAAGCATCGAGTGACAGCAAGTCGATTCCTCTCTGTAACATGGGCTTAAACCTCAGAGTCAGAGGGAATGGCACCTTTGCTGAAACACAACAACACAACAGTTATTTAGTTATAAACAAAGACATAACACTAATGATTGACAGCTGGAGAACTCACTGATGACGAATCCAGAGAACGCCCAGTTTATCCATCCACCGATCACAATCATGGGCAGAACGTTGGTCAAGTTTCCCTTCATCATGTCTGTCAACATGCTGGTGTCTGTCAGACACACACACACACACACACACACACAACACAGACACACACACACACACACACACACACACACAACACAGACACACAGACATAACACAGACACACACAGAGACAACACAGACACACACGTTAGAAAAACAATAGCAAATATTTCACATTGTGAAATGTTAGATAAAGATTAGTCAATTAGTTAAATATTAACTAAATTTACAGCCAAAAGTTAACAAAGAAGAACAACAGTGAACAAAGACGAGAATTATAACCAATAATCAAACTATAATCAACCATTAACACCAATAACAACACAGTTAAAGACAAACACAATCCTGTTAATTCATGGTAAAGACAAAGACACACACACACTCACACACCTGTCATAGGGTTCTTGGGGACGACCTTCCTCTTGACCTTCTTAAAGAATCCCGTCTCTACGTTGTTGAAGAAATATTTCCTCATGGCGAAAGACTGAAACAGTAAAAACACACAACAGACCACGTCAGACCACATTGGACCACATCAGACTGCATCAGACCACATCAGACCAACAGGAAGTCCACCATTTTGGATTCTGTCCATAGTTCCACAAGAATTTCAAACACTTTTGGCAAATTATCTGTAACTTTTGTTAGAAAGTTAGAAATAGTGCTACCTAGTGGGAACACAAAATATCCAAGTTTGTTTTTGTTTTTTCTTAATCTATAATTCCTAAAGTGACAGTCGTGTGTATTTATTTACCTGTCGGGGAATGTACTTCCCGTTCTCTCGAAGGATGCGGCTGCGCAGGAGAACCTGACTGAACACAGACATGTAGCTCAAGTTAAAACCAACAGAACCAACATCGTCCAACACTTTAACAGCCAATCAGAGCAAGGGAGGGAGGGGGGCGGAGCTCAGACAAACACTGTCACCTGTCAGAGACCTGCTCCAGCTCAACCTTCTTGTCACTGTGGAGCAGCTGTGTGACGTAGTGACGGATGATCCCGACGAAGAAGGTGATGAAGACGATGGGCAGAACCACCCACAGACGGATACTGGAGTCCAGTAAGAGCTCTGGACCGGCCATCGCTCTGTCCTCAAGCAGCCAACAGAGACAGACCAGGGGATGCTCTGATGGAGGACAAATACAGAGGACATGAGTGATAAAACTAACTATTATTTTTATAATCATAATCATCATCCTCCGCTTATCCGGGGCCGAGTCGCGGGGGCAGCAGTTTCAGCTAGGGACCCCAGACTTCCCTTTCCCGAGCCACATTGACCAGCTCTGACTGAGGGATCCCGAGGCACTCCCAGGCCAGAGTAATCTCTCCAACTTGTCCTAGGTCTACCCCGAGGCCTCCTCCCAGCTGGACGTGCCTGATACACCTCCCTTGGGAGGCGCCCAGGAGGCATCCTCACCAGATGCCTGAACCACCTCAACTGGCTCCTTTCAACGTGAAGGAGCAGCGGTTCTACTCCGAGCTCCCCCCGGATGACCGAGCTTCTCACCCTATCTCTAAGGGAAAAGCCAGCCACTCTCCTGAGGAATCCCATTTCGGGTCATGACCGAACCTTCATGACCATAGGTGAGGGTAGGAACGAAGATTGACCGGTAGATCGAGAGCTTTGCTTTCCGGCTCAGCTCTCTTTTCGTCACAACCGTTCGGTAAAGCGAATGCAATACCGCACCAGCCGCTCCGATATTGATCGATAATATTGATCAGTGTTTGTCAAACCTGGAAGTGATGATGATTTCAAATGTCTTTGTTTTTGTGCACAAACCAAAATGATTTTGTTTTAATGATTTCTGGAAAATATTCACATTTAAGGAGCTGAAAAATCACAGAATCTGGTATTAAATCTTAAAAAAAAACCAGAAAGAAAACACTCAAACTGATGAATCAATGATTAAATTAGTTTAATCAATTAAGTGAGTAATAGTTTCATACTAAAACTGTTTCTGTCATTATTGATTATTTTCTTCGTTAATCCCGTAATTATTTTGTCCTTAAAATGTCAGAAAATTGTGGGAACAAAAGTATTTTTCCAAAAGTAACATCAATAATGTCCTCAAAACAAACCAGAGCTTAATGACATTTAAGAAGCTGAAATCAGCTTTAAGTTAATTCAATGAATCAGTTTGAGTGTTGTTTTTAGTAATTAAAACAAACACACACACATACGTGTATATACATATATATACACACATACGTGTATATACATATATATGTACATATATATATATATATATATATATATGTATACACTTGACTGTATGAAATGTGTTGAACTAATAAAGTTTTATTGATAAATTGAAATGTTTAAAATAAAACAGAGGAGGCCATTTTAAGTCCTGACTGTGGATGAAGTGACATAAATAAAAAACTTTGACACATAAACTGTGATTTTAAGACAAATATAATATACTTTTGAGTGAATGCTCTGATCAGTTCAATTGGTCAGTTAAAAACGTAACGTCACCAGATTATACGAACATTTAAACAGTTTCCTGCGCTCAGCTTCCAATATCAAATAAAATCAAAAAATTAACTAAAATAAGCAGCAGGTTTAAGGAGAAACTACCGGCTAACAGCTAACTATACATGGACTCACCTGTTGTTGTTGTTTTTTAAAGTGACCTTCTTCTCCTGACACCTGCGGACAGCTGCTACCGTTAGCATTAGCTTACCTCACTAACCTGCGCACTCTTTCACATTTAAACGACGCTTCCTACAAACTGTGACAGTCCGGTTAGCTTAAGAACACTCTGGAGAAATGTCCGTTAGTGAGAAACATATCCGTGTTTTAATTCAACTTACCACATTTATTAAATCCGAATTATAAAGCGAAGCGAGCGACACGCGACGTAGCTTTAAACAGGCGGAGAGGAAGTAGCTGCTTCCGGATTAACCGGAAACTCAGCCAAAATAAAACAAATAAAATATAATTATCTTCATATATTAAAATGTTTAGGACTCAATAATCTTGGCATAATTATTAGTGCCAAGATTATTATCCTTGACTGAGAGGAAACTAAACTAAAACACACAGATTAAAACTACTGATTTAATCTGAAATGTCAACTCTGACACCCCTGAATAATTTCTAACAAGGTTTTATGTATGAATCTATTTTTGTATTGTTTTTTTTTATACTTGTCACTTGTCTTGTGTTTTCCTGGTTTAGTATAAATCTAATTGTTCTTACTTTAGAAAACATTAAATCTTAGTTTATTTTGAATGAATATCCAGATTAGATCCAGATTATAAGATTATAAAACACTGAGTAATAAAATGAATACATTTTCAAAAAAAAAACTGAATTGTTATGATAAACTAAAGTATCTGTAAAAAATAAAGGTTTTGACCACTTTCTACAACCTCATGTTTGTTGCCATGGTTACTGTTGTTGTTTCAGACCCTCTAAACAGTGCATTTGTGTGAAATCAGACAAACACAAAGGAGCTGCGTCTCCATCGACATGAACACATTTTTATCATCTTAAGAGCAAATAAATATTTCCACTTTTTATACTCCACCCCCCCGTTAATCTCTGCAATTTCAAAAACAAAAACAAAAAGTAATATATATTTATATACACAGCTAAAATGTCCATACATAGTTTTTAAAATAATGTCGTCTCTGTTGACACATATTTGACACTGTACTCGTACAATTTTACATGAAGACTGTTCCAGTCTGTCTTTGCTCTACATTATAAACAAGAAACACCTCCATGTCCATCATGTCCATCATGTCCATGTATAAATACACATGACACAGACAGGTCCTCACACGGGAACAGAAGATATTTTTAAACGTAATGAACCTAAATTTTTTTAATAATCCAATCAGATGTCATTCTAATGCGTTTAAAAATAAAATAAAAGCTCTTGAGTTCCCAGTGTAAACAAAGCGTCTCCTGTTCTTCTCCCACTTCTGTACATTCATGTTTGTAATACAGTTTCATTCAGTGCAGATACTGTAATAATAAATACATGCAAACTCATAGTGAGAGCAGACGCAGGCAGAGATCATTAACACAATCAAACTGAAAGAATTATTCAAAGGACCATAGGTGACTTTTTACATGTTCCCGTCTGTAGGTTTGCAAAATACTGTGAATTTTTAAAAAATGTGAAACTTTCCATGGGACTTAATGAGAAAGTAAACGGGGAAATTTGTAAAAATGTCCAGGTCGTGAAATTGAATATAGTCGTTATCTATAAATAATCAGATGTTGAATATTAATGATGTGACTTACTGCAGGGCTGCTGAGGCTACGCCCCCATGATAATACTATGAGGTAGATATTTGATCTATGCTGTTAAACTGTTTAACTAGTTTAACTATCACATCAACATGGACATAGCTGCTAAACCACATATGCTAAATATAACCTAGCTAGGCCATTTAATTTAAGAGGCTAGCTTAGCATGGTGCTAGCTACCTGGAATATGATGCTGTTTCTTTTGCCCCCTGCTGGAAGAATTTATACAACATCCGCTGTCAAATATTTTCAAGCTCACTATATATAATATATATGTATGTGTATGTATACAGTACATACACATACTGTATATATAAGCTATATGTGTGTGTATATATGAATATATATACAAATATATACGTATATACACATGTGTTTAAATGAATCTGCATCATGTTTTTTTTATTGTCTGATTATGTTTATATTTGTACACGACACTGTTTCTTTAAATCATCCCAAAATTTCCCATTAAGTGCACATGGAAAGTTTCTGGAAATGTACCAGGAATGTTCCGCCCCTGTCGCTATGATGACATCATTACTTCCACAAACCACACACACACACGGTTCTCAGCCCATGTTAATCCTCACACACAGTATTTTGCAGCAAAGGCTGTCATCGTCACAATCCTGCAGGTTTGTCTGAAGATGAAAAGGAAAGAGGAAGTGTTCTGATTCTGATAATCTCAAATCAATAAATATGTCTGATTTTCTTTTTTTCTGACCGTTTTTTTTTCCTGAGAAACTCATGAAAAACCTACAACTGAATTTAAATCTGCAGAAACAAATAAATGAACAGAAAAAAAGACCGCAGTGGCCAGTGTGTGACGCCAGAGTCATGTCAGGTGTAGACCACGCCCTCAAAATGTACATATTTGTTACTGAAGGTGTACGACCTGTTGCCAGTAGGTGGTGTATCATCGTTGTGACTGGGCCGGAAGTGTGCTGCAATATTCCTGCAAACATCATTTTTTGTCCATGGTTGCCGTGGTAATCCACATACAGATGAAAGGAAGGTGAGGGGGCAGAGTCTGTTTGGGTGGAAGCCTGATGTGTGTTTGTGTGGTCATGGGAAGGCAACATTTTTTTTAACTGTAATTCCTGCTAAATGTATCGGATCGACCTAAAACTCGGTAAGATCGCGATGTGCGCAGCTCCTGGTGTTGACAACGAGTTTGGTGAGTTTTCGTGCGTGATGAGGTCCTCAAATGCACGGGCAAAAAAGAAAATGTGATTACGAACTGTAGAGGGCAGCGTTGCTCCTCTTTGTGTACAGCCTTGGAAAACTTACTGGAAGAAGAAGAAGGTGACGATGGAAAGCGTGTGAGTTTCACTGCGACCAAATCACAAACTACAACAATATTTAAAGTGGAATGAATCGAAAACTAATGTCTCTACAGGTCCTAACGTCCGTCCTTTAGTGGGACATTTAAAAAATAAATAGACTAACAAACGTTGTTATGGAGCTTCAGTGAAAATTTTCTTGATTTTGGTTGCAAAATTTTGAGCGAGGTAGTTTTGACTCAAGATATTTATCTTATTTCACGTGTTTTACTGTGGGGTCACGTGACAGAGACCTGACAGCTCAACATGGTTGAATGGTTCCCATTGAAGATGATGATTTTAGATCAGGTTCAGACGTATGTGTGTGTGTGTGTGAGTGAAAGTAATCAGTCTGTATTATTATTATTGTTGTGATTACTAAAACGGGAAATTCTTGATTTGTGTCGTAGAAAAAAAAAGTAAGTTCCTTTATAAAAAATCAGGTCACACTCATTAAAGCACATGACAAAATAAAAAAAAAAATGCTAAAAATACAAAACAGCCCAGGAGTACGTTATGTTAGTAGAAGCTCGTCACACAACAATATTGATAATAATATCAGTGTCACGCTCTGAAACAAAGAGGTTCTTCAGACTGGAAACAGCAGCGGATCCAGGACGCTTCCCTGAGGAACTACGTCACCTGATCCACTAAAGCTATTTCCACTAAACCCAAACATAAATGTGAATTTTACAAAACATAGTTTTATTCTTTTCCAATGACGGAACCCGAAAATATTGAAAAAAGCCTGAAGAACCTCAATGATTTATTTTTTAGAGCGGACACTTTTCCACCGTTTCCACCGCGTGGAACGGTTCGGTTTGGGTCAGTATTTTTTTTTTACAACCGCTACGTTCTCTGGCGCCGGAGTAAAATAGCACAGTTATCAAGCTCCGCCCACAACAGTCAGCTGTTGGATGTAAATATCCCATGAAAAAAAGATTCCATTGTCGTCTGTTGTGTCACGTTCCACGTTGTTTCTGAGTGGAAACTCGAGCCCGACGCAGGACTTTACCAAACCAGACCAAACCGAACCTTGATGGAAAAACACGGCGTTTGTTAAGTCAAGCAAATTGTGAACCTGTTACAGATCGACGCTGTTGGCCCATTGAAAACGGAACACACTGTACAGTTAATATCTACAGTTTCAGTTCACTCAGAGCATCATTCAAAGAGTTCTGGACCTTTGTACCAGTCGTCCTGGGCCTCCTGACGTCAGCTGATGTGGACTGAACAGGGAAAAAGAAAAAAAACATAGAGAGAAAATACATTTTTAAATCAGGCTTTAAATAAATAAAAATAAGAGCCAAAATTAAACGGAAACAATGGTTTCTCTTTGTTCTGTGTGACGATGAAATGACTCCGCCCTTCAGGAGGGCAGAGTCAGGTCCAGGTTCAGGTTCAGGTTCTGTTGTCGGAGGACGACGGAGATGACAAACTCAGTCCTTCATCGCGACAATCAAGGAAATGGCTTCATATTTGTTATTGTTTAAAAATACAATCAATCAATCAATCGACACGTTATTGATCCTGATGCTGAATTGTCGTTAGATTCCAAAGTTTTCACCTCGTTCTTTCACATCACAACACGTCGTTCATCGTAAAACCGCGACAGATTTAAAACGCGCAAGGGAACTTAACTTATTCTACAGGCAGCACATTTTAATTCACAACAACTCAATTTTAGATCCAGGATATTGTTCTTTTTCATGACGATATCATGACAGTCACGCTAGGCTGGTGTGGGTGAGGGGGGCGGAGCCAATTCCCGCTGACACAGGGTGAAAGGCGGGGCCATCGCAGGGACAAACACAGAGACAAATAACCGTCGACTCTCTAGAGAGTCCAGTTCACCTCTGCATATTTTTGGACATATGGGAAGGAACCCTCCTGCTGCGAGGCAACAGTGCTTGCCACGTGCATCACCGCATTGACCCCATTTAGTCTCTTCAGTAGAGATAATAACATCATCATTTTAAAAACCTGTACGGGGCGCTAACACGAAATATATGTGATAATACATTTTATGGCAATAACCTCGAGCATCCTTACTGAAAACGACAGTGTTCGTGTTCTGCATTGTTGTTTTTGTCAGGATTCTGATTGGCTCGTCTGCCTCTATGCTTCCCGTTACACTGCCACCTGTAGGTTTGGCCTGGTCATGGTCGTGCTTGAAGGTTTCTGTAGTGTACGATGTTATTATAAGATATATTATACAGGGAAAAATATGATTTTTTTCTATAAATACGTGGCTGTGTGGTCTTCTCACGTTGTATCTTCTAATCTCCAGAGGTTATTATTTGTTCAATAAAGTTGTTTTTCCTGATGATAATTCAACTTTAACTTCAGATCATTATTGGGAATTATTATTATTATCTCATAATTCCGCGTTAGCTGACGTTGTTTCCGGTCTTAACTCCTTCATTTACCCTGACGTTTCACTCACGTTTGGCTCTTTGGCTTCGTCAGATGCCGACGAACCAGCGAGACAAATACTCTGTTTCCCAGAATGCACCCTGTTTCAGTACCTTTCAGCATAATCTCCCTCATTGACACAAACACACACACCTATGAAGCGTGAAATAAACGTTTACGTTGTCACAAATTCAAGCTTCAGTTTCCAATAGAACCAGGAGAGGCGATCGTAAAGGGACATTTAATACATCTGCCTTCACAGGAGTAAATTATTGAGCAGATGATGTCACCACTTTAAAGTCCCAATCTGAAACGACAGCATAGCGCCTCCTCCTGCTCAAACCCTGTAATCGCAAACATTAAAAATAAGACATTTTGTAGTTATTTTTTTGTTACGATGGCTTATTTTGAAGTTTTAAAAAAGTTTAGAGTCCGTGTAGAAAGTAAAGTCTTTTCAGTGAGATCCACTAAAGCACTTCATTTTTTTTTTTGGAGGGGGAGGGGCAAATCAACGCTGGATTGGGGCTTTAAATGACGAGAAACTCCCTCCCACTGCATATTTGAACCACACACTCACCGACACTCAGTAGATATTGCACAGGTCACGCAAAACCTGTCTAAGACACAGACACTGCACCAAATCAAAACAAAGCACTCAGCGTCATCTCACGGCTTCTTTAAAGGGACAGTTCAGGTCATTTGAAGTGTGGTCACAGACTCGCGTCACACTCATTTTATTCTCTTAAAATGAAAGTCTTAGCTGATAAAATCTACATCGGGTTAAGTCTAGGTCACACGTTCACGTCTTTGTCTCACTGTTAGACAGACTTTTCCAACAGGAAACTGAAGTTTGTAAACCACTCACTCTCCCACACCAAAATCAGTGATTTTAACATCACAGCACACAAGAGTTGTTGATCCACTGCTGCCTCCATCACTAAGTTCAAATGTCTTATTTTGTAAAATTCGGCATTAAAAATCCTTTGTTCAGATTAACCTCAGTGACACAAAGTGACCACAAGAGGCAGCAGTAGACCAGCAGCTCATGTGTCCCCGCGAGCAAAAATCACTGATTTTCTCTATGGGCTTTGGTGTGGCAGAGTGAGTGGTTTACAAACTTCAGTTTCCTGTTGGAAAAGTCTGTCTCACAGTGAGATAAAGACATGAACATGTTCTTAAGACATTGTAGACTTAAACGGACGTATGTCAGTGTTTGCTGACCCATTGTTTAACCACACTTGAAAATACCTGAACTATCCCTTTAATATCAACATCCAAAACAATGGTACGAGTGCTTTTTGTGCGAAAAACAAAGTGGTGCACTCGTGAGTTTTTTTTATCGTTTGTTTGTTAGTTTTTGGACAGTTTCCGTGAAAGGACTCACGGACGTTCCTTCAGCTAACAGAGTTAGCGCCAAGCGCTAACTGTTGTGTTGAATTCTCAGGCACTGTTCCCTCCTTCTCGACTCCTTCTCGTCTCTTTCTCGTCTCTTTCTCGTCTCCTTCTCGTCTCCTTCTTGTCTTCGTCTGGTCCCCGAACCGTTTGTTCACGTCCGTGACTCACGTGTTCTTTCTCATCACAACACTCCGTCAAACTCGTCCCAGGACAAGGAGACGAGGACGTTTCCTTCACACAAGTGAATGAAAACGCCACGTTTCACGATGTTTCTCCGACAAACATGGCAAGTTTTTACCTGCGGGGGAAGTGGATGTGGAAATAACACAGGCTGAGTAACTTCCTCTTTCCCTCTCTCAGAGCTCTCCTTCGAACCAGGCGGCCATTTTGGTACACTTGCATTTGCCCTCCTCCTCCAATCCCTCTCCCTCTCTTCTTCACTACCGCCCCCCGGTGGCTCGCAGCAGGGTGGCAGACCACCGCTCTTTGCCTTCTTACACGACCGTGCTGATCCGGCTGACGGGCTTCGATTTGGGCCCGCCCCCTTGGCCTCCCCCCACTCCCGGATGCGGGGAGAGTGGAGCGGTAGAGGGGGGAGGCAAGGGTGAGTGCGGAGGGGGAGGCGGGATGGAGGATAGGGGCGGATACTGAGGGGCGTAAGGCTGTGGGGGCGTCTGCGAGACGAGACGTGCCGACGGTGTTTGTGGCGGCGGGGCGGCGAAGATGAAGTGCGTGGAGGGTGAGGCAGAGGGGGAGGGGCTGAGGGGGGAGTGTGTGTGCACGACGTGGTTGTGAGAGTGTGTGTGAGCGTGGGGGTGAGGCTGAGAGTGCGAGATGGTTAGCGGAAGCTTGGCTCCGCCCCCTGGCCGCGCCGCCACCGTGGGGTGTGAGTGGTAGAGTCCGTGTGTAGTAGGGGTGAGGGGAGAGTGTGGGGACAGTGGAGGGGGCGAGGTGAAGCCCAGGCCCGTGGTGTAGCGTGGGTGAGGGGCGGGGCCATGCTGAATCCTCTGAGAGGGAGCGCAGCCGGGCGGCCCCTGCCGCTGCGGGGCGGAGAACCTGTGCGAGAGGGCGTGGTGGTGCGGAACGCTCTGCATGTGGTAACGGTGATGATGGTGGTACGGTGGCGGTGGCGGCGTCTGCTGCTGCTGCTGGTGCCCAGAAACACTGACTCCGCCTCCTCCACTGTTGCCGTGACAATACTGGGCGTGAAGTGCCTGGAGTTTGGACGGAGCCCCGCCCGTACCTCCGCCCCCTCCAACTCCTCCCGAGTCCGACTGACCGAGGTTGGCGGATGGGGAGGGGCATGGGGAAGGGGAGGAGGGGTGGGGGATGGGAGGTGCGGGGGCGGGGTAGTGGGGGGGTGATGATATCATCAGGGGACTCGGAGGACCCTGAGGAGTTGGTGATGTCATCATCAGGGGACCAGGAACCTTCCCTCTGCGACTGCCGAAGAAATTCCCCGGCCGGACGCCGCCAGCTGGGCCGCCCGCCATCCCGCCTGCGCCCCCAGCCCCTCCCCCGCTCACGAGAGGGGAGCTGTTGACCCCCACCACCTGGTTGTGACAGAGCCCCGGCCCACCCCCCACCCCTGTACCGGGGCTCTGAGTAGGGCGGTGTGGCCGGTAAGCTGCTGGAGATGAAGGCACCATCATGGGGCTGTAGGAGAGACCTCCAGCAGGCAGGGGGCGCTGCTGGTGTGGTTGTGGGCTGCCAATGATGGAACCCTGAGGAATAGAAGAGGAGTTTGATGAAAGAAAGAAAAATGTAAGAGAATGAAACACATGAGCTGCTGTTCTTCTGCTGAGTGTGGTCACTCTGACTGTGACTGACGTCAATCTGAACAAAGGATTTCAAACAGAATTTGAACTCAGTGATGGAGGCAGCAGTGGATCAACAACCCCTGTGCTGTGATGTTAAAAAGCGGTTTACAGAGCAACACTAAGCTCACTTTCCTGCGTCTCAGCAGCAGGTGGCGCTCACAGCGCAGTCAGCACTCAGTCGCTCAGTGTAACCTGATCAAAGTTTAAAATGTCACAATTCAACAGACTGACCAAACAAACACATGCAGCAGGGGGCGCCACATGGTGTCAGGGAGGGCTCAACTCCGCCCACCCCCACACTTACTTCAATGGTACTGTCCAGTGATCCCACGCTGTTCCGACGACCTCGCTTCCCTGTGACACAATCACAACAAACATGAGTTCAACATGAAACTGTTACAACATCATTCAACAACAAACATAACATTTTTAATACGCCATAATATTATTGTTAAATAAATATCAAACATACTCATTGTATAGTAAGTATTTGTGACTAAAAGGAATGATGAATATGAGGCTGTTAACCACTTCACAAAGTAAAATCTGTCAGTTTGAGTCTATGATATCTACAGAACACGTCTTTATCTCACTCACTGGACGTTGGTGTGGGAGAGTTCAGTCTAACAGTGACATAAAGACGTGATATCAATATAAGATCATACATGAAAATCAATTTTCACTGAGTGAAATCATAAAAAAAGGCTGAACTCTCCCTTTAACAGCAAAAAAAATCTTTTTTTCACTTGAATTTTCTGAAAATGACCAACTGATTTTGGGCAGTAGTTGCAATTCCTGTTAACGTCCTGCAGGTGGAGATGGAACACAGAGAATCACAGCATGACACTGGAATTGTGATTCCAGTGTCAGTGATCCTAGTTCTGTCTGTTTCACCTGCTGAGCATGTCTGTTGTGATTTAACACCTGTGACCTCTGACCTCACCGCTCACCTGTCTCTGACAGGTCCCTCAGGGAGGAGCTGAGCGCCGTGCGCTTCAGTCCGTCCACTGAAGCGTACGTGTCGTCGAGGCTCGGCCGACCCAGGGTGCCGTTCAGCACCTCACTCTTTGCAGGCCCGCCACCCATAATGGCCCCGCCCACCGTGATGCCGCCGCCTCCCGGTCCTCCCCCCGCCAACACGCCAGGACGCATGACACCCTTCTGCTTCTCAAGCTCCGCTGGAGGGAGAGACGCAGCGATGGAGAGGATTATAATTGAGCTTCAGCTGAATGTCTTTTATTAAAAAGCTGTTTTTATTGTTCACACTCACACTCCACCCTGTACTTCTCCATCTCCTGGACTTCTGCGATGCTCTCTCGGAGGTCGGAGGTGAAGCGTGCTCGGTCCTGTTGACTTGGAGCCGTGAAGACGATCAGCACCTTCCTCTCTCCACCGGGATTCGCAGATGTCAGTCTGATGCCGTGAGGGTAGTCTGAAAAAAAGTGAGTGGTCATGAGTCTCGGTCCTCAAGAGTAGCCAATGTAAACATACACACACACACACACTCCATGAGGACTACTGGTCCTGACCAGGTCAGTGTTTATGACATGAAAGGTCCTCAAGAGGTAACAAATACAAACCAACACACACACAAAAACACACAATGTATCACACTATGTCCTTATTTTCAGATTTAACTTATTGACACTATAAATGTATCAATAACTCTTTTAAGAAGGAACTGTAGGCAAAAGTCATATAGGGAGAGCACCTGCCATCTAGTGACTCTTTCTGGTAACTGCAGAGATGATGAGATACAATTTCCTTGAAGAGTAAAGATCCTAAAAGTCTGACCATAAGATGTCACAAATTATACGCGATAAAATCTGTGTAAGTCTACGATATCTACATCACATGTTCTCGTCTTTATGTCACTGTGAGACAGACTTTTGCAACAGGAAACTGAAGTTTGTAAACCACTTATTCTCCCACACCAAACCTCATAGAGAAAATCTGTGATTTTAACATCACAGCACACAGGAGCTGCTGATGAGTGCTTTACAAACTTCAGTTTCCTGTTGGAAAAGTCTGTCTCACAGTGAGATAAAGTGGGGCAATATGTTGTTATTTTGCAGAGGAACAAACAGAGCATAAACAGGATTGAAGTGACCAAGTATGGAGGAGCAGCTGTGAGGTGCATTCAAGGAACACCGTAACTTGCATCAACAAATCACTGCACTAGTAATTAAGTCGCCATCAGCTCATTAAAAAAATTGTGGAAATACATGAAATTTGTCGCACTAATAAATGACTGCCCAATGGTAACTGACAAATTGCATTATTTTCAATATCATGAATATTGTTATTGCACGTTATCCTGGAAAAATGTGATGTAATTTTAAGCCTGGATCGCCCACCTTTAATATTCACAAAGATACATATAGGTGCATCCACCCACACACACACACACACACACACACAGTGACTGTGCTGATGAATCATATGGGACAATCTGTCCTGGTCACAGTCATCATCACAGTCTGCCAAGTCGTGTTCAGCTGCACCTGCAGAAGCAGAATTGTCAGCAACAACAACAACAACAACTGAACAACACAACACAACAGAACAGCGTCACTTCAGCTCATGTTCACACATGACTTTAAACTTCTTTATTTTATTAGTTTGACGTCAAACAACATCTTAGCTCTGTCATGATAAGCAGTAATGTAATGGAACAAAGTACAATTACTTTGTTACTGTACTTCAGTGCAACACTCGCATATCTGTGCTTTACTTCTTGTTATTTATATTTACTTTCACTCCACAACATTTCCTCTAAATCTCCTTGTTATTACCAAATAAAATCAGAGAAAGAAGAGTTGGTATTATGGTCTGTATTTTATAGAGCTTTTCTAGTCTGGATGAGCTGCTTTACACTACACTTTTCACCCATTCAAACATCTTTCACTCACATTCACACATTCACATACGTTAATATGGGCTTAAGTGTCTTTGCTCAGGGACTCATACTCGAGCAGAGCCAGGAATTGAACCAATAACTTTCCAGTTGAAAGACAACTCACTCACTCACTCACACAGCATGTGTGTGTGTGTGTCTGCTGCCTGTGGTGTAAAAATAGATAGATGAGCGGGAGAAGAGAAATAAAAAAAATAAACTAATAGATGAGACAGATGGAGAGAGCAGATGGACGAGAGGAGATAAATGAAGAGAGAGAGAGAGTACTTACAGGTGTTCTGGAAGGTGTGGACCTGCATGTCCACCAGGGGGAAGGATTGTCTGAAACTGTATGTTACTGAAGACTTCTTCTTCTGGAAGATCTTTGTCACCTGAGGAAGAGGAGGAGGAGGAGACAAAAGAGGAGAGGAAGCTTGATGACGTCCATGTTTTTGCCTTTCTTTCTTTACATTTAAAGGTGTGAAAACCTAGGGTGGTTATTTTTAAATCTCTGCTCTATTTTCTTGTCAAGTCCATTTTTATTTATATCATCATCTCAGTTTGAGCTCCACGTCGTTTTCCATGACGTCAACTACTCCCAATGTTCTTCACTTAAATGAATATGGATTCATGCTGTTGTTTTGACCTTAATATGACCTTGATGTGGAAAATGAAGTTTGTAAACTCACTCTCATCACAGGACACAGGAGTTGTTGATCCACTGCTGCCTCCATCACTAAGTGCAAATGTCTTATTTTCACTTCAGTGTTTGAAATCCTTGTTTCAGATTGACCTCAGTGACATAAAGTGACCACAAGAGGCAGCAGAGGACCAGCAGCTCCTGTGTCCCTGTGAGCTTAAATCACCGATTTTCTCTATGAGGTTTGATGTGGGAGAGTGAGTGGTTTACAAACTTCAGTTTCCTGTTGGTCTGTCTGTATCGACTTAAAATGAGTTTGTGAACACAGACTCTTTGTTGTGAGCGTGTGTTGCTTTTTTACCATCAGCAGGTCGTTGAACAGAAACACCTCCCTCTGGTGGACGCTGCTCCTCTGAGCTCGGTTTGGATCTGGAACCTCGAACAACTGACAGCAGCAGACGAGTCTGCGATGAGGCAGCGAGAGCACCTACACACACACACACACACAGTAACATGTTTGTTTTACAAACAGCTACAGTTACTCATAGAAGTGCTGTCTTTTTAAAAATGTAATATAAATTAATTACTGGCTTCTTGCCGACCACCATCCTCTCCACCGCCTGAACCTGAGACACGTGGTCATCGTTGGTCCTCAGCTCCCACTTCTGGATTCTTCCGTAAATGGACACCAGCAGGTCTCTGGGAATGTCCTGACCGTTATCAACACCTGAAGAAAGATTGACTGACTGGTTAACTGGTTGGTTGGTTGGTTGGTTAATTGGTTGGTTGATAGATGGATAGATAGATAGATAGATAGATAGATAGATAGATAGATCGATAGATAGATAGATAGATAGATCTAATAATAATGGACCACTGACCTCGCAGGTTCTTGATGAAGTCCTCGAGCTTCATTTTCCTCTCCGGCTTCACGTTGGGGCTGTACATGTCCGTGTTGAGGAGGATGATGGCAAAGGCCAAGATGAAGATGGTGTCTGGATTCTGGAACTGCCGGATCAGCACCGGGTTACAAACACAGTACCTCTGACTACAGACAGAGAGAGAGAAGAAAGAGTGAATGAAGAAAAGATCACGGACTGGACTGACAGGTCTGAATCTCCACCGGTCACCTGAAAGCCTCCACCAGCCGTTCTACCCGCTGAGCTTCACCCTGAACTTTGATCTGAGCCTGGAACTTCCTCAGCGCGTCGTCAAGATCCATCCCAGAGAAATCCATCTCATCCAGGACGCAGCTACGGACGAGAGAGAGAGAGAGAGAGAGAGAGAGAGAGAGAGAGAGAGAGAGAGAGAGGAAATCAATTACAACTGCTCCAATTTAAGCTCCTGTCAGTTTACAGCTGCTTCATCTTCTCTCCTCCTGAGAACATAACTCAGACTGAGGTCATGTGACGGCCTTGTACTCACTCTAGCACGTCCTTGTTGAACTGCTGCCGACTGCCCAGGAACTCCCCGATCATCTGCCTGCTCAGTCCTTTCCTCTCCAGGATGAACCTGGCAATACCGACTGGTGTGTCCGACACAAAACCTCTCTCGATCCGGAGTACTGGATCCTTCTCGGCTTCCCTGGGCCAAAACAAGAATTCCCACTTGATTTTCAATAAATTCGTGTTGTTCATGCAGATTTGGGGATTAGGCAAATTGGACATTCTAAATTGACCGTAGGTGTGAGAGTGGATGGTTGTTTGTCTCTATATGTGTCCCTGTGATGTACCGGTGATCTGTCCAGGGTGTACCCCGCCTACAGCCAGCTGAGATTGGCACAGCGTCCCCACAACCCTCATGTGGATAAAGGATAAAGTGGTAGAAGAGGAATGGATAAATGGGCCTTTAGTCATATGAGAGTTATTGGCGTGTCTACCAATATCCGATAATACATTTTAAAACAAATATTGACCAATACTGACATACTGCTCTGCTTTTGGGGCTTTATTGCCTTTATTGGATAGGACAACATAGCTTGAGGGAGAGGAGGGGAGACATACCCTCCCAGATCACTGCAGAAGGCCTTGACCCATGGACAAGCTCTTCTAACTGACTTACTTGTTGAAGAGGTTGAGTCCGATGCGGTACTGCCGCCGCTGCACCACGTCGTTGTTGAAGGCGGGCGAGTCCCAGCTGTGCCGGCTCTCTCTCTGATAGGTCTGCTTCCCCAGCGTGGCTCCTCCCATTGGCTCACGCAGGCTGTCGCGCGACGACGAGCCAGAGCTGCAGTTGTTGACAGTGGTGTCGTCGTTGGAGTTGGTGGTGGTGGAGTTGACGCTCTCATTGTCTCCGTCTGAGCAGAGCAGGTGGTGGTGGTGGTGGTGGAGGTGCTGGTGGTGGGTGAGGGTGCTGCTGCTGCTGCTGAAGGGCCTCCATGTTGTGCAGAGCCAGAGACGAGGAGGACGACAGCGGCGAGGGCGTGAGTGAAGGTGGCAGGGGTGAGAGAGGTGTGAGCGGTGGCACGGGTGAGGGCAGAGGAGAAGAGGGGGGTTCTGGGTAAGAGTGTGGCAGGTGGTGGTGTTGGTGGTGCAGGTGGTGGTAGTGGTGCTGGGCGAAGTGGTGTGCGTGCTGGATGTACGGAACGCCGGGGTGTCCGTGGTGCATGTGCATGATGTGTGGCTGGCTGTACTGTGGGTGATGGTGGAGGATGGTGGGGAGGTGGGGGATGGGTGAGGGGTGAGTGTGTGGGTGAGGGTGTTGGTGTTGGAGTGGGTGTGAGGGCAGGGTCCGGGCGGAGGGGATTGGCAGGGGGACGTTGGCGGGGCTGCGTGTTTGTCCCTGCGCTGTGGCGACCGAACGGCCGTTTGGTTTGTGTTTGATGGTTCCTTGAGGTGAGTCGGCCTCGCTGCTCCCTCCCTCACCTCCTCCTCTTTCATCGTCTTCACTCTCACCCTCACCTTCTCCCGTCATGTCCTCTCTCTCTCCTCCATGCTCGACTCCTGACGGCTCCTGCTCATAAACCAGGCGTCCGATAGAGCCTCGCTCTGACCTGCACATGTAAACAATAACGTTAACAGTTCATATTTAACTTTGTGTAAACGTCTGTTTCTACTGAGGCACCACTTCAAAAATCTGAACTGTCCCTTTAAACAAGACTGTCAATGATGACACAACTGTTTTATCCTCACCTGTCACTCATGTCCACTGAGCTGTCACTGGGCGGTTCGATGGTGAGGACGGGGAGGTGACCTCCGCCCCCTCCTCCACCCCCCGCCCTCCCTCTGTACTCCCCCCGACACTCAGTACAGGGCGTGCTGCTCCTCCGGCTGGCGTTGCTGCCTCCCTCCGTCTCCCTACTGTCCTCTCTCCCCCCTCCTCCCCCTCCTCCCCCTCCCCAGTACTCCGTGTCGGAGCTCGAGGCGGGGCGGGACAGTGGCGAGGACGGTGGGCGGGAGAGCGGTGAAGACGGGAGACAGCCCTCGTCCATGTAGAGGGTGACGTCACTGAAGGAGGTGGCGGTGCTGTCCTCGTGTCTGCTTACACCTCCGCCCACAACTCCTCCCCCGACTCCTCCCATCCGGCCTGTGGAGCGTCGGGAGGACGCGCTGGTGTTGCGCCACGCGCACTGCCTGTAGTCTTCCTCCTCGTCTTCCTCCTCGTCCTCCTCCTCTTCTTCTTCCTCCTCCTCCTCGTCCCCCTCGTCTTCGTCGTCCTCGTCGTCCTCAACTTCTCCGCCTGCTTCCTGTGAGTCCTCTCGTCCGGACTGACACGTGAGTGAGTCGTCCATGGAGTCGGCCAAAGACTTGACCTGTCCACCATAAACACAGAGACGTGAGCAGAAGTAAAGTTCATTTCTGAGCCGCAGCAGTGACACACGTGTGTTTACCTGCTTATTAAAGGAGTCGTCCATGTCTCCTGCGTCCTCAGAAACCTGCTGACCTGCTAACCCTTGACACTGTGGTGGACGCTCATCAAATGAGTACTGAAGCCAACAAAACACACACACACAAACAAGTCAAGTCCTGTAGCGAGGGCATCTGCCATCTAGTGAGTCTTTTTGGTAACTGCAAGGATGATGAGATACCATTTTTAGCTCACAACAGAAACAATTGTTGAAGAATAAAGATCCTAAAAGTCTGACCATAAGATGTTACAAATTCTTTCACAGTAGCCTCTTAACAAAAACAACTCTCCCACACCAAATCCCAGAGAGAAAATCTGTGATTTTAGCTCGCTGGGACACATGAGCTGCAGTGATGGAGGCAGCATTGGATCAACAACTCCTGTGTGCTGTGACGACGGGGTGGGGGAGCTCTGTGGTTAAGATCAGTACAGCAGAAGACTTCATGATCACAAGTTCACCTCCACCCCTGGCAGGTTGTACTCAATTACCTTGTAAGACGCTTTGGATAAAAGTGTCTGCTAAATGACATGTAATGTAATGTTAAAATCACTGATTTTCTCTATGGACTTTGGTGTGGGAGAGTGAGTGGTTTACAAACTTCAGTTTCCTGTAGGAAAAGTCTGTCTAACTTTTATATCGTAAACTGACTGAGTCTTTTGTGTGTGTGTGTGTGTGTGTGTGTGTGTGTGTGTGTGTACCTGCATCCTCATGTTGGACAGGATGATGCGTCGGGTCATCCTGCTCTCGGAGGCGGAGCTGCGAAGCCTCTCAAAGTTCTTGTTCATGCGGTACTGTCTGAACGCGGTCTGGATCGTCCTCGCCGCCCGCCGCGACACAAACGGGCCACCGTACTTCCTCTCCAGCATCTCCACCTGTCAGACATCAGACAGAACCTTTTTATTTGTACAATCATAGAAGAGGAAACTGTTTTCATTCTATGCAGGTGTGTGGCGCTGTACCTTCTTGTCCTGGAGGTCTGTAGAGAGCTCATAGCTATCAGATAGAGCTTTGCAGCGTTTGCTCTCCTCCTCCTCTTGCTTGCGGAGCGCCAGGCTGGCCGGCTGATGTCGACTGCGCTGAGCCCAGGCGAGGCTGGCTGGGCTGGGGGGAGAGATGGGAGAGCTGCCCTGAGGAGAAAGAGAGAGTAATTTAGCCTTAATCTCAGGAGATGGATAAATGTACACTTTCACATCTGGACACCAATGAGGACACAGCAGATTTTAGACACAGAAAAACCAATTTAAATGATAAAATCTACGTCGGTTTAAGTCTTTGATATTTTTTCCAACAGGAAACTGAAGTTTGTAAACTACTCACTCTCCCACAACAAACCCCATAGAGAAAATCAGTGATTTTCACATCACAGCACACAGGAGTTGTTGATCCACTGCTGCCTCCATCACAAAGTTCAAATGTCTTATTACCACACGAGGCAGCAGAGGACCAGCAGCTCCTGTGTCCCTGTGAGCTAAAATCACTGATTTTCTATATGGGGTTTGGTGTGGGAGAGTGAGTGGTTTCCAAACTTCAGTTTCCTGTTGGAAAAGTCTGTCTAACAGTGAGATGTAGACGTGAACATGTGTTGTAGGTCTCAGGTGTTAGTCTTTTGTGAAAAAAAAAAAGTTCCTTTTAAACAACCGTGTGACTCCTGTTTTTTGTGTGCGTGTGTTTGAGGGAGAGTGAATGTGTGTGAGTGTGTCAGTACCTGAGTGTCTGTGTGTGTGTGTGTGTGTGTGTGTGTGTGTGTATGTGTGTCAGTACCTGAGTGTCTGTGTGTGTGTGTGTGTGTGTGTGTGTGTGTGTGTATGTGTGTCAGTACCTGAGTGTCTGTGTGTGTGTGTGTGTATGTGTGTCAGTACCTGAGTGTCTGTGTGTGTGTGTGTGTATGTGTGTCAGTACCTGAGTGTCTGTGTGTGTGTGTGTGTGTGTGTGTGTGTCAGTACCTGAGTGTCTGTGTGTGTGTGTGTGTATGTGTGTCAGTGTGTCTGTGTGTGTGTGTATGTGTCAGTACCTGAGTGTCTGTGTGTGTGTGTGTGTGTATGTGTGTCAGTACCTGAGTGTCTGTGTGTGTGTGTGTGTGTGTGTATGTGTGTCAGTACCTGAGTGTCTGTGTGTGTGTGTGTGTATGTGTGTCAGTACCTGAGTGTGTGTGTGGGAGGCTCCAAAGTTCCTGGTGGTGGAGGCAGAGCTGTCAGGATAACAGGGGCTGTTGCTATAGCGATAGAAGGGAGGAGGATGGCTGAAGGACGAATCAGGGAAAGTGAGTGCCTCCGGACACTGAGGATCGCCCTCCACACTGAGCGAGAGAGAGAGAGAGAGAGGGGTGGGGTGGGGGTGAGGGTTAACTTCCTGCTGATGTTGATCACAGCTAGTCAAACTGATTCAATATGGACATAAAGTAAAAATAAAGAAAACAAGGAAAACACTGGGATGAGAGTGGATACGTGATCAAAGAAGACATAGCAGAATGAGGGCGAAGAGAGGGATGAAGAGGAGGAGGACAAAAGGAAGGAAGGAGACAAAGGAGAGGAAGAAAACTGCAAAACAGGAGAAGAAGAGATATAGAGTCTGAGGAGGAAGAGAAACTAAATATGACGGAGGAAGAAGATGACGACTAAACAGTGGAGACAGAATACACCACTAACTACACCACTACTAACTACACCACTAACTAAGTATAATCCAGTGTAAACCAGTATAATCCAGTGTAAACCAGTATGAACTCAAATGAATGAGTGAATGTGAAATGGATGAAACAGGTTAATGAGACAAACATGAGCTTTGACACTGGAATAATCCACATTAACCTGGACTAAACCAGATCAAACTGGATCCGACCAGATTATAAACCAAAACCAGAACTGAGGCAAAGACCTGGTGAATTGAATCAAAGTCAACTCAAACTAACCAGTCTGACAACAGAACAGGTCACTGAGACTCGATGATTGACAGACGATCGATCAATGAATGTATTGATAAAAGACGAGAAGACGAGTGTGTGTGTGAGTGAGAGCGAGAGAGAGAGGGAGGACTACGGTTAGCATTAGCTTCATCATCAAAGAGGCTTTTCACTGTTGGCACAGAAGCTAACGTGGGCACTGCCAAGCTAAAACACACACGCACGCGCGCACGCGCACACACACACACACGCACACACACAATGACTCACCCTCATGTGACTCACTGTGTGTGTGTGTGTGTGTGTGTGTGTGTGTGTGATGTGAAGGAGAAGCTGAGAGCAGTGTTTGAAGATGAAGTGACGTTTACATCCCAAAAACTTTGATATGAAACACTCTGTCACACACACACACACACACACTCACACACACGTACACACATGCTCGCACACACACAGACACACACACGCGCGCTCACACACACACACACTCATAAATCCTCGGTGAAACTCTGCAGTAAAACCTGAGAGGACGTTACTCGAGACAATTGACTAACTGTGTCTTTCCCCAACTGTTTTCTCCCACTCATCATCATCATCATCATCATCATCATCATCATCTTTTCTCAAGAAGCTCCAGAGAGAAAATCAGTGATTGTCACATCACACACACAGGAGTTGTTGATCCACTGCTGCCTCCATCGCTAAGTTCAAATGTCTTATTTTGTCACTCAGATTGACCTCAGTGACACAAAGTGACCACATGAGGCAGCAGAGGACCAGCAGCTCCTGTGTCCCCGCGAGCTTAAATCACGGATTTTCTCGAAGGACTTTGGTGTGGGAGAGTGAGTGGTTTACAAACGTCCGTCTCATTTAGACGTTTAATGGTTAGTGAGGAGGTTCTAGAGGTTCTTATTGAGGTCCTATAAGAGGTTTTAAAGGTTTTACACTGTTAAAGTCATTTAATGATCAAAGTTGACAAGGTTCTTTGAAGGTTCAAGGTGGGGATACTTCTACAGGCCTTGGTGGAGTGTCTCCATGTCTTCTGGAGAATTTTGTAGTCTTTTATGAGGTCACTTAGAACAGTCATTTAGAATATGAATCCACTGTTTTCCACACAAACTCTGTGGTTTAATGTCTGTTTTCCCTCAGGTTCTGATGGTTGTAGTTCAGTCATAAAACACAAAATAACGTCCTAAAGTGTCTAACTGTCAACACATAAAGGTTTATTCATCGAAACTACAGGAAACAACCAGCAGTTAAAGTCACAGAAAATGATGTTCACCACCACGCGTCTGCTATTTGTGGCTACAAACGTGACGATGAAGAAGCTGATTGTGATGATTCTGTGGAAACTGCTGCTCAATAATGAGACACCGTGTTTTCTGCTCAGCCTGGAAATGGAAAAATGTTCCATTATGTGATGAAACAACAGGAGATGCAACTAATCCATCACATTAAAACACACACACACACAGACACACACACACACTCGTGCACACCCATATTTCAGTTTTTGTGTGTGTGTGTGTATTATTACTCAGGTTGTGGGGACCAGAATGTAAATCCTTTTATTTTGAAGGTGAGGTTAAAGGTTAATGTTACAGGTTCGGGAAAGTAAAATGATGATGTTGACTGAATCATCATGTGACTTTAGAGATCAATCAATCATCAAACACATGCTCAATAACCAGTGTCATGTGACAAACAACAGTAGAAAACAGATTGTCTCAGGATTTGAACCAGCAACCTCTCAGCTCGTCTGCCTTCAGGCTCACAGCGCTCTACTTTAGGACACAACAGGGATTCTGGGAAATTTGTGTTAGTGAGACACAGTTCATCCAGAGCTCGCTTTACCAGAGAGAGAGAGCGCGTGCGTGTGTGTGAGTGTGTGTGTGTGTGTGTGAGGAGCTCATTATCCTAACAGGCGCCACATGGCATCAAAGCCCGAGGCGTCGAGCTGCTGCTCACAACGACACACTCTCACTCTCTCACTCTCTGTGACAACATGAACGCCAACCACTAAACAAAAGACAAAGACTCTGCGTCAGTTTAAGTCCACATCAAGTTTGTAAACCACTCACTCTCCCACACCAAAGTCCACAGAGAAAATCAGTGATTTTAGCTCACGGGGACACAGGAGCTGCTGGTCCTCTGCTGCCTCGTGTGGTCACTTTGTGTCACTGAGGTCAATCTGAGTGAATTATTTCAAACACAGAAGTGACAAAATCAGACATTTGAACTGAGTGATGGCAGCAGAGGATCAACAACTCCTGTGTTCAATTTCTCTTTTTTATCAAGCTAAATGCAACCTGGCAATTTTCATAGTAAAAGTCTACATTTATCTTCTTTTTAAGCTAAAACACAACCCTGCAATTTTCAAAATAAAAGCCTCATGAATAAAGGCTCAGTTCACTCAATTTCAAAAATGACGAGTCATGAAGCCAAAAGGTTGATGAAAGCGTGAGCGAAAGTTCAGGTGAGAAAAGCTGTGAGACAAACAGTGTCAGCTCAGGAGTTTACTGTGTGTGTGAGTGAGTGAGTGACTGTGTGTGTGAGTGAGTGAGTGAGTGAGTGTGTGAGCGAGCGTCAGCAGTTACACACCAGCCTGAGACGCTGACTCAGCACAAAAACTCACTGCTTTTATTTGACACATTCATTTGAATGAAAAACAAACGGACGGCCATGTTGTTTTACTGCATTAGATCACAACTGTGACCTCACTGTTGTCAAGATGGCCGACATGACACGGCAAAAAAACTCACGACACAACGGAATCAATGTGATTAAAAACATAATCTGTTCATCACGTTCACTCAGTTTGTTTACCAAACACACGTTCACCAACAACACGTTCACCAAACACACGTTCACCAACAACACGTTCACCAAACACCGCGTTCACCAAACAACAACACGTTTCAAACACCGTTCACCAACAACGTTCACCAAACACGTTCAACAACAACCACGTTCACCAACATCACGTTCACCAACCACACGTTCAACAACAACCGTTCAACAACGCGTTCATTCACCAACAACCGTTCACCAACATCACGTTCGCAACCACCACGTTCAGCAACAACACGTTCACCACACGTTCACCAACCACACATTCACCAACAACCACGTTCACAACATCGTTCACCAACCACCGTTCAACAACCACCGTTCAACAACACACGTTCACCAACAACACATTCACCAAACACCCGTTCAACCTCCGTTCACCAACACACGTTCACCAACCACCGTTCAACAACAACCGCGTTCACCAACAACACATTCACCAAACACCGCGTTCACCAACCACACGTTCAACAACAACACGTTCACCAACCACACGTTCACCAACCACACATTCACCAACAACGTTCACCAACATCCGTTCACCAACCACGTTCAACAACCACGCGTTCAACAACACGTTCACCAACAACACATTCACCAAACACCGTTCACCAACAACACATTCACCAAACACACGTTCACCAACCACGTTCAACAACAACACGTTCACCACACCACAAACACCGTTCACCAACCACCGTTCACCAACCACATGTTCACCAGCGTTTACAAACAACACCTATCACCAACAACACGTTCACCAAAAACCACACGTTCACCAACCACACGTTTACCAACCACACGTTCACCAACACGTTCAACAACAAGTATCACCAACCACACGTTCACCAACAACATGTTCAGATCTTTTATTTTGAAAGGCTGACACGTCCACATATCACGGAGGATAACACTGTTGCCATGACAACACACCTTTTGCCTTTAAATGTGTTTCTTCACGCTGACTCACTGCCTTCTTTGTGTGTGGACGTATGAATCCTGTCAGTGGATTCTTTCATGTTTTCACTCGTTCCTCGTCTTCAGAGCTGAGCAGGCACAGGAACGACAGCTCATCACGTTTCACTGTGTCTCAGCGGTGAAGTGGTGAGGTTTGTGATTTGTCGTTATAAATAAACTCTCTCTCTCTCTCATGTCACGCTTCCTGCCTCCTCGCTGTTCAACCAAGGTCACCAGAGGTCACGCGCCACTGTTTGACGCCGAAGAGGGCGTCAAACCAGAGCGAGGGAGTGGACAGGTGGGAAAAGAAGAGGTGATAAGGGAGGTGGAGAAAAGCAGGAGGAGGAAACAAGAGAGGAGTTGTGTTTGGAGGAAGGGGACAGAGCTCGGAATGAGGTGAGAGGAGTAGGACGGAGGGAAAGAAGGAGGGAAAGAAGGAGGGAAAGAAGGAGGTGAAAAGTAGATGATGATGAAAGAGGAGAAGAACAGAGGTGTGAAGAAACTACAGGAAGTGACGTTGTGTGTCTGGTCACATGGTTCCTCCCACAGTTTGTCTAAACACAACGATGAAGATGATGCTCACAGTTTCCATGACAACGGCAGAAACAAGCAGCTCTGCAGTAAAACATCACGACAGCAGATGTTTAAATAGAACGGTTTCATGTCTGCTGTAAAAACATCAGCGATTTGAAACAAGCAGCTCTCTGCACACAACTCTGAGTGTTTGGATTGACACTGCACACAGGAAGTGATTTGTCGTATTGTCGACAGTGAGCGAGTAAAGTCACTGAACACACAGAGAACACACAAACAAAAACTGATTTTATCCACTTTAACAAAAGACTTCTGTCTTCGATATCTTTAAGAACATGATCGTGTCCCTGCAGCTAAAAGCACTGATTTTCTCTATGAGCTTTGGTGTGGGAGAGTGAGTGGTTTAAAAACTTCAGTTTCCTGTTCCTGAACAGTGAGATAAAAGTGGCACAAATGCTCAGCCTGACTCACAGGATAGCTGTTGCTAAAGGTCAAGGGTCAAGGTCACAGTGGCCCCCACCAGTGTAATACCAATGTTACTGTATGTAACACATTTGATTGAATTTGTTGAATTAATGTCACCTGATACAAAAATGAATTTATGTCAAAACTACTGTGGGGAATTACCGGGTCTCACACACACACACACACACACACACACACACACACACACACAGTCACATGCATGACAGCGTCAGACCGCTGTGGCGACCGCGTGCGATTCTCGCCTCTATTTCTGAGCCGAGGCGTCGACTGTGTCTCAGGTGAGAAAGTGAAGCTGTTTTAAACTGTGATGAAAAACCAGCTGATCACCACGAGCCTCATGGGTAATTATCTGAAATCTAAATTCATCACTTCATATTAACTACAGCATCACTTTAACCTCTCTTGTGTGTTCATTACACTGCTAATTATCTGTAGTTAAAGCTCAGTGGTGACATTCACTCACGTGTTAATCCTTTAAAATCTGAACTGACTCTGATTTTGCTGAGTCACTGAAAGTCTCTGATCCTGTACATTAGACTTCAGCGACTGGTCCGACAGATTATTTAAAGAAACTGATTTGCTTCACAAAAAGTACAACTTCAGACACAATTCGGAAGTCATGTGATCCGTCATGCTGCTGTGTAAAGCTACACAACTACACAACTACACAACTACACAATTACACAACTACTGACCGGAAATGACAAACAGGAAGTGTTGCACAAAAAATCGCCGACTTACTTCCACATTGTCCTGCCACAGGAGAAGAAAACTGTCACTCATTCACTTATTTTTTTACCTCTGCTTGGAATAAATGGCACATGTTAATATCAGTCCTGGGAGTCTGACACACACACATACACACACGCACGCACGCACGCACGCACGCACGCATGCACACACACATTTGAGCACCTTGTGGTTGGTCTGTTCCTCTGGGGGCGTTTGAAGCCCACAATAAAACTGCGTAACACAAAACACTGAGTAATCTCCCTCTCTGTTTCCACACACACACACACACACACACACACAGACACACACAGCAGTGCAGCCTGTTTCTCCTGCTGCTGCAGTGAAGCTGGTTTCTGTGCAGAGGATCTGAGCTGAACAGACATAATAAGCCCTGATCATCCACCCACTGCCTCCACACACACACACTGTATAGCGCAGTATTTTGCTGCATCATGCCTGAGTGCGTGCGTGTGTGTGTGTGTGTGTGACAGCAGTAAGTGACCAAACAACGAGGAAATATTTCAGCAATAAATTTCTTCTATTATAAAGAAACAAAAACAAATGCATTACATCATTATTATCTTTATCTCCACCAGGGGGCTCCTTCTGTCAGATTTAATTGCAAGGCCATCCTTATTCTTATTAATAATAAGAATAAGAATAATACAATTCTAAACATTCACAAACTGACTGCCAAATAGTGAGCTACTCTCAATAACCTTTGTGTGTGCCAAGTAATGAGCTGTTATATTCATCCATGGAGAGACTGGTTGCCAAATAATAAGCTGTTCCATAAATCCACCAAGAAACTGTTCTCAACATTCACAGACTGACTGCCAAATAGTGCGCTGTTCTGTAAATCCAGCAAAAGACTGACTGCCAAATAACAAACTGTTCGCTATATCCGCAAACAGACTGACTGCCAAATAACGAGGCTGTTCTATATCTACTGACTGCCAAATGCAGACTGCTGCCAAATAATGAGCTGTTAAGCTATATCCGCAAACAGACTGACTGCCAAATAACGAACTGTTAGCTATATCCGCAGACTGACTGCCAAATAACGAACTGTTCGCTATATCTGCAGACTGACTGCCAAATAATGAGCTGTTCGCTATATCCGCAAACAGACTGACTACCAAATAACGAGCTGTTCGCTATATCCGCAAACAGACTGACTGCCAAATAATTGAACCGGCGACCTTCCGGTTACAAGCCAAGTTCCCTTTCCACTTGGCCACAGGCAGCCCAATTATTTTAAGTGAAAATAATTGACAGATGAATCTAATATGAAAACAATTGTGAGTCACAGTTGTAGTAGAATCAACAATGTTATTGTTACAAAACAATCAATGTATCAATGAAATTGTATTTCAAACAAAACACAAGAAATCTTTACAGATTCCATTAAGGGTCCACAGTCCTGCTCCCCATAGAATGACCTTATGACCTTTCCTCACAGTAAAGCTTCATCATCATCTGTCCAGAGCAGCGTTAGCTCCAGAGCAGCTGGAGGAAGTGAGCAGTTGGTCCAGAACCAGCTCCGGGGTTTCCAGGCAACAGCACAGTCCCCTGGGATTAAAGCGACACCGATGCTGAGTCGACTCCTTCAGCATCAGAGTGTTTTTAATGAAGCAGCACATTCCTCCTCCACCTCAACACAACACAACATGAAGCTGCTGCTCTGACTGACGGGAAACATCTGCACGGACGTTCAGAAGAAACAAAGTCTGCCAAACCCCACATCACACACACACAAGAGCTGCTAGTCCTCTGCTGCCTCGTGTGATCACTTTGTGTCACTGAGGTCAATCTGAACAAAGGATTTCAAACTCTGAAATGACAAAATCAGACGAACTTAGTGATGGAGGCAGCGGAGGATCAACAGCTCCTGTGTGTGTGAAGGTAAAATCACTGATTTTCTCTATGAGGTTTGGTGCGAGATGCTGCTCTCTAATAAAACACTGTTGAGAAGGTGAGGTGTGTGTGTGTGTGTGTGTGATCGCTCTCTCTCTGTCACATGACTCAAACTGTGATTCTACCGTGGAGTTTTATTTTGAAAGTGTGTGTCCAGTGATCAACCTCATTACCCCATGACAGAGAGAGAGCGAGAGATCCCACGGGTCCTTGAAAGTTTGTGAATTTGAAAACTAAAAATCCAAGATCTCGGTCTCACCAAAGGAAAAGACAAAGACTGACTTTGACCAGGATCCCAAGGACAATCACTTGTCAACACGCAGAGCATATAAAAACGGACACCATGGACGAAGATGAGTTGTCCTCCCTTCTGTCAGCACATACAGGTCTTGAATTTGAGGACTTTTTTCCTGGAAAGTCCTTGAATTTGATGTCAACCAAGGTGTGGGAAACATGACGCCGTGCTAACGCTGCTCTGCTAACTTCAGACATACTTCTCAAAGTCAAAGACTGCGTCCCACAGAGACGAGGACACACTGAGCTAGCTTGTGTTGTTCATGTTAGCTGTTGTTTATGCCAACAAGTGACGTCAGCTGACAACGATCGCAATCACAGCTCACGTTAATGTTTTCCGAGTTTCAAGTGTTGTTGTCGAGTCATGGCTTCGTATATATTATACGTTTAATAATTACATTTACATCGGACGTAAGAAATCAGAAAAGTGGGAGTGACCGAGTATCCGAGTTGAGAAGTTAAAACAAACATTCTGGGGCGAGTTATTGTACGAAGAAAACAGTTTGTAACAACACTGTACGTGGTATTTTGATCGCAAAGACAATGTAAAACATGTCCTGATATACTGCGAAAGAAATAGGAAAGGAAACGTCGCAGTAAGTCCGACTTTTTGAGTTGGAAATTCCTACAACAACTGGAACAAACAGCAGTCACTGACATCACGTGGTCAGCAGCAGGTAAACAGTAAGAAGCCCCGCCTCCTCTGCGCACACACCAACAGCACAGCGCCCCCCGCTGACACAACATAAACAACACCAACACAGCAGCGTGAGGCGCGCGCCGTCACCGCTCATTTAAAAAAAAAAAAACAAAAAAAACCCCCATCAGCTGTG
Organism: Solea senegalensis; assembly: GCF_019176455.1. Taxonomy (NCBI): domain Eukaryota; kingdom Metazoa; phylum Chordata; class Actinopteri; order Pleuronectiformes; family Soleidae; genus Solea; species Solea senegalensis. The sequence continues at coordinate 23,887,070 of NC_058031.1, forward strand.
ATGCGGCAGTGCGGCAGCAGCGCGGCAGCAGTGCGGCACCGCGGGCGGAAAAAGCAGACGCGTTGTTTTTCTTACCAGTAAAGAAGCTTGTTGTGAAGAATCGCGGGCGTTTTATCCGAAGCGCAGTTTATGCACCACATCCTTACTGACGCTGACGCTGCAGCTCAATACTGACGCTACTGATGCTGCTGCTGCTGCACCAGAGAGAGAGAGATGCTGCCTCAGCCTCTCTCACTCACTGGCTCCTCGTCAGAAGCGCATCATCATCTTCATCCCTCCTTCCTCTCTCTCTCTCTCTCTTCCTCGCTCTCTCCTTCACGTGCTCAGGAATCTTCCTCTCTCAGTTCTCTGAAGACAAGGACACGTTCATGTTCATGTTGGCTGGGTGCTTTATCTCACTCTCCCACACCAAACCTCATAGAGAGAATCAGTGATTTTAGCTCGCGAGGACACAGGAGCTGCTGGTCCTCTGCTGCCTCGTGTGGTCACTTTGTGTCACTGAGCCCAATCTGAACAAAGGATTTCAAACTCTGAAGTGACAAAATAAGACATTTAAACTCAGTGATGGAGGCAGCAGAGGATCAACAACTCCTGTGTGTGTGATGTTAAAATCACTGATTTTCTCTATGGGGTTTGGTGTGAGACAGCAGGATGATCACTGACTGTATCTGATCAATATTATTGACTTTACTGTGGAGCTGATCATTTGACCAAACAGCACCAGTTCTCTCTCTCTCTCTCAGTAACAGTGGGCAACAAAGCATTAAAAACATGAGAGCTTCCCACGGTTTCCAAGGCAACCAGAGCTGCACGGGGCATTTTGTGTTTTTATGTTCACCTATAACAACACACACTGACCCACACATCCTTCTCGTCATTCATCCATTCATCCACCCTCATCCTGTGTATAATTCATGTTTCTCTGAGTTTTAATCAAAGTGATGAATAATGTAAACATCATTTCTCCTCTTTATTTATCCCTCACTTTCTTCACATCCATTATTTACTCATCCCTCCATCTTCACTCGTCCATCACTCCTGGGAGTGTGTGTGTCCATCCTCACTTTCACCTCCATCCTCTTCCATTCTTCTCCTCCTTTCCGTGCTTCCTGTTTCCTTCGCTCGCCCATAATCGAGAGGGAGAGAGAGAGAGAGAGAGAGGAGGGCGGGAAGAGGACGTTGCTTGGAGACTGTTGCCATATTAACAGGAGGGGAGGGGCAGAGGGAGGAGACATGGTTTCACAGTCAAGAGGTGTTGCCATGACAACGTGGGTTTCACACTGTCACTGTGTGTGTTGCTGATTTTAGAACAGAGTGGGAGGGGCTGAGGATCAGGAACACGCACACACACACACACACACACACACACACACACACACACGACCAAATGCTGAGCAAAGTTTCTTCTTAAAGAAAAAAAAAGGACAATGTCATTATTTACACAACCACAAGAGGGCGCCTGGGATGAAGAGGTAACGTTTTGTGACAGTGGCCTCTATAGGTCTATAGGTCACAGAATTTCAAAATAAAAGCATTAGTTCTGAAATAGTTCACAATATAGACATTGATGATGAAAAATGAATACATGAATTGAAAAAAAAACATAAACAACAGTGAATGCGTGTGTGCATGTGTGAGTGTGAGTGAGTGTGTGTGAGTGCGTGTGTGCATGTGTATGAGTGTCCAGGTATTATTAATGTTGTGGGGACCTAAACCTGTTTCCACAGTCACTTGATGGGGACTTGTCTTCCTTGTGGGGACAAAAATCAAGTCCCCATAACATAAATGACTATATTTTAAGGTGACGGTATGTTTTAAGATTAGGTTGAGGTTAGGATTAGGATTAGGATCAGGATTAGGCCAGTAGTAATTGTGGTTAAGGTTAGAGTAAGTCTCCAGGAAATGAATGTAAGTCAATGCAATGTCCCTTCAAGTCATGAATGTCGAACGTGTGTGTGTGTGTGTGTGTGTGTGTGTGTGCTGCCTGAGGCTGCTGCATGGCTCTATTTTTAAATCACTTCATGATCCTGAATTCTAAATCAACCATGTCACACACTGAACTGTGAAAAACAAAGCATTTAAATTTGCTGAACAAACCTGATCTCTGACCTTTGACCCCTCACTAAAACGTACAGCTCATTTGTCTTTGATGTGGTTTGTCTCCACAGACATTGTGTCCGTGAAATATGATGAATTACGTGGAGTGTGATATATAGACGTGAACATGTGATGGAACAGCACCACCTGCTGTACAACTGAGGCAGTGCAGAAATACACGCAGACAGAGCAGGCTTTCTTTCTTTGATGTGTTTCTTCTTGATATGAATAATTAGGTGAAAAAAGTAGAAAATATAATAATGTATAATATCGTGACTTATATTATTCTTTTGTCCAGTAAGTTTCTCAGTGGAGCAAACAAAACCTGGAGGCACTGGTTTGATGAAGCTTCATCAGCAGCAGTTCTTCTGTTGACATCATCAGTTATGAATGTGTCTTTCAAGTTTCATCAAAGGAGGACAAATCCCAGATGCGTCTTGGTGCAATTGTAATTGTCCACTTTGGACGGAACACGTGTTTAAAATGTCCAACGCTGATGATGAGTTCTTCACACACAAACAGAGGAGCCTCATCGAGTGTCTTCTCAGAGCCATTCTCCTGGAACAACCGGAGAACCTTCAAATGTTCATCCAGGACTATCTGTCCGAGCTGACGCTCTTCACCAGCTCCTCAGGGACAAACATGGAGGATGCCATCTTTGAGTTTGAGAAGATGCAGGAGAAAAGTTTCTTCAGAAATATCACGAGAGAAAGACTGCGGATGTTAGAAGCTCTAAGTTCTGCTGCGTCTCCACAGGTAAAAGACACTGATGCAAAGACAAAACCTAAACATGTCCCAGCAAAGAAGAAGACAGTAGCCAAGACAACAGAGACTCCCAAGACAAAGGCTCCAAAACCTAAGGCTGCAGGACCAGAGGGGACAAAGGCACTGTCCAAAAAAGCTAAGGATGCAGAAGCCAAGGAGACAAAGACACCGCCCAAAAAACCTATGACGAGACCAGCAGGCAGGAAAAGGACACATCCGTCCAAAGGTAAGGCCCCGAGACCGAAGAGTAGCGGCGCAATGAGGAAAGCCTTCGCTCTTCAGGACAAAGAACCGTGGGTAAACGTCAACAAACAACCAGAGAAGAAGAAGCTGCGACTGTCGGACTTGTCCAAACTCAAACCTCACACAGCTCTTTTCTCTGTCGTCCCGCGAGACTGAATGTCTCCGCTGTCCCTCAACGTCTCAGACCTCGGCCCATTCAGCGCCACTTACACTGCTGTCGTGATAAGAGATAAGATGGCCGCCCTTGTAAAGCAAGGCCCCCGTTTAAAGGTCATATAAAAAACTTGGTTTTAAAGAGATTATAAAACCAAACTACAGTTCTTTAAAGGACTTTTGCCTGGAGGGGGCGCTGTGTGACGGAAAGCGGCTCCTTTAATGATGTCTTTGACACATTGTTTACCGACATCTCTTGGATTTCGTGTCCAAATGGCGTCAATGTCGAGAATCGGCGTCAACTGTAGGAAACGTCGGCACAAAATGGCTGCCCTCGTAAAGCAAGGCCCTCGTCTAAAGTAACAAATGAAAGACTTCTTTATTCTGTTCTTTTTAAAGCGATTATAGAACCATACGAGCTTCTCTTGCCTGGAGGGGGCGCTGCTGTGCGACAGAAGCAGCTCGTTTAATGCTACATATATTTTTTGCATTTTCTACCGACATCTCTCGCTTCAATCGTTCAAATTGGTGTCTTCAGTGAGTCACATGTCACGTTTGTTGAACTGTTGTACAGTCATGTGATTAAGACAGATGGACGGACATTTGTTAAGAATTGTTACAGGTTATGAAATAAAAAAACAAAGGTGCAAACAACGAACGTCATAAACACCAGGAAGTATGAAAATGCAACACATTATTATTAATAATAATAACACAGAAATAGCTCGACGTGTTTAAACACGTGAGGAAATATGAAGTCAAGTTCATTTCCTGTCTCCATTTTTCCGACATGGAATAATCGTGATTCACAATATAACAATAATATTGTCACAGAACCAAAAAAACATCACAATTTATCGCGTTTTATGTCGTGTTAGTTTATTTATTCATCTCGTTTTTGAAGAAAAAGAAGAATTTAGAAGAACTGTGAGAAAGAACTTCAAACTGTAGAGGGCAGCGTTTCACCTCTGAGTGAACGTCTGACAGAAATTACTATTAGAAGAAGAAGAACGAAAGCATCGTCACAGATGTCTGCTGCACCCTACTGGCTGGAAATGTGAAATACAGCACAACAAGTCGAGTAGAAGATTGTTTTTGAAACATTAAACAACAAAAACAAAAACAGTTCAGTCTTTCATTTTCATTTACTATATGTAAAGTATGTAGGTAACAGCGACTCTTAGTGTTTAAAACAGGAACTGCAGCAATTTACAGCTCATATCATTTTAAATGAACAAACAAACAAATTAATTTAAACTTCGTTTAGCTTTTTATTTTATTTAAACAAATACACACGTAAATCTCCTGTGACATGTCTGTGGGTCCCGACCCAGTGTTTGGGAAACACTGCTTCAGACCATTGGTTATATGTATATAACCAATATTTGCTTCATTTACATGGTTGATTTACAAGAAAGCTCCTTGTTCTGGTTTTGGTGTTAAACATTAATGGCTGCAGTTCTATCAGATTTTACATGAAGTTCATTCAAATATCACGTGTTCATCAGGAAAGAGAAGACAAGAGAGTCACGGACGATTAATTAGCTTTAAATAACGAGTTAGAACTGTGGATTTTAGCTGTTTTAACACTAATTAGCATGAATTTAGTTTGCAACAAGGATTTTAGCAGTAGGCCAATGGCTAATAACAAATGTTAAACAATTAGCATGAACAGGGATAGCAGTGTGAGCTACTGTAGCTAAAACGAATATAAACAACTTCAATGTACAAACATGTTTCCGCTTCTGTCACTGAAAACCCCTCCCCCCGTGTAAACTCCTCCCCCTGTGTCTGTGTTAGCTACAGCAGCTAGCTCCCTGAATAATTGAGCACTGGTTCACTTTAGCGCGTTCACGCTTCACTTGACGACGTCTCAGCGGGGAACGCGACTTATTTCTGCTCTCCTGCTTTTTCTTCTTCTGTCCGTTAAAATCCACAGTAATTAATGAAATATTATTAATTAACAACACGCTGAACATTAAGAGATAAAAAAAACAAAGTATGATTTAAATAAAACAACAACAATCTGATTTAAATATTTCAGTGACTGAGAGAAAAATATACAAAAATGTATAAAACTATTATATTAAGTGTAGCGATGATTTATGGTTATAAAATATAATATATTCAGGACGAGGACGAGGTGTCTCTGTCCACTGACCATCGTCTTCTCCTGTAAACTCGACCTGATTCAAACTCTGACCTCTAAAAACCAGCTGGTCAGGTTTAAACCACACACACACGGTTAACACTACACACACACTGACATCAAGAGCGTGAACTCCAGATGTCGGACCTTACAAGTACATTAAAACAAGGTCACACACACACACTGCAGCATATAGAATCATGCGATGTTCAATCCCATCCTTTATCTATAAATACACACACACACATGCACACACACACACACACACACACAGAGCTTCTTACCGTGATGAAGACAATGAAGATGTCGTTCATTCATTCACAGTGGGGAGAATGAAACACACACACCTTCACACACCTTTCTCTCTCTCTGTCTCCTCCTCTCTCTCTCTCTCTACATCCTCCTTCGCTTTGTCTACCTCTCTCACCCGACCACTCCCCCAGCAGCTCCTCCCTCCATCTCTGCCTTCCTCTTTCTTCTATTCTCATCCTCTAATAACACTAACCAGTTCATGACAAATACTAACCTTTAATTCATATCTTAGTCCTAAACTTTAACCAGTTCCTCAGACATTAGGACCAGGTTTTGGTATCCATGAGGACTACTGGTCCTGACAAGGTCAGTGTTTAACACACACTGGTGTATTCTCTGAGGAGATGCATGGATGCTTTCTTGACAGCCTCTCCTGCATGTGTGTGTGTGTGTGTTGCTGACAGCTGCTCTAGTGTGAGCTGCATGAGGAGAAAAAAACGAGGGAAGTGTGTAAATAGAGAGATGAGTGCACGTTCTGTGTGTGTGTGTGTGTGTGTGTTTTCCTCTCCAGTGCACACACACACACACACACACGCACACAGAAAGAGGAAGATAGACACTCCTTATTTATGCAGGAATAATAATCATCATCAACATCGTTGTCACATGATCACGTTCAGCAGAAGCTGAATTAACAGGAAACGACCTGCTTTTCCCTCACAGGTCACATGACTGGGCACAATCACATGACTCGTCGGAATCACACAACTCGGCAGAATCACACGACTCAGCAGAATCACACGACTGGGCAAAATCTCATGACTCAGCAGAATGACACAAATCAGCAGAATCACATGACTCGTCAGAATCACATCCGACTGAGCAGAATCCTGCGACTCAACAGAATCACATGACTGAGCAGAATCACACGACTCGGCACAATCTCATGACTCAGCAGAATGACACAAATCGTCAGAATCACATGACTCGTCAGAATCACACGACTGAGCAGAATCACACAACTCAGTAGAATCACATGACTCAGCAGAATCACATGACTCAGCAGAATCACACGACTCAGCAGAATGACAGTTATTCTCGTGGTTGACAGTGAGTGATGATGAGTCTTTAACTCGCAGTGACTGAGTGAATCCACCAGGGGGCAGAACATCAGCTGCCGTCTGTTTTTATCAAATATGTTAGCAGTCTGTGTCATGTGACCACAACTGACCAACCAGAGAGAAGAAGAAGAATAAAGAAGCAATTTCTTTAGAATCATAGGAGATTTTAATCTTAATCTTCATCATTCATCAATAACATCATCATCATCATCATTATCACCGTCTTCACCTTCATCAGGTACATTCTCAGGGTTTTTCAGTGGACAATAATAATAATAATAACAATAATAATAATAGATTTATTTTGTATTTCATACTTTTTATTGGAGTGTATTATTGTTTATCATCCATGGTCGATCTCTTTATTTGTATTTTTTTTAAATAATTTACAGAAGAATAAAGTGTGAAAATGAAGAAAGTCTGTTTGTGTATTTATTTATTTACATCATGAGATGAAGAAATGATGACTTGTGAAAGGAAAGAGGGAGAGAGTGAGGGAGGGAGGTCAATCAACAGGGAAGCCTCTGTGTGTGTGTGAGAGATGTGTGTCCAGGTATTACTAATGTTGTGGGGACCTAAACCTGTTTACACAGTCACATTATGGGGACTTTTCTTCCTTGTGGGGACAAAAATCAAGTCCTCATAACGTAAATGACTACATTTTAAGGTGAAGATATGTTAGGTTGACATTAGGGTTAGGGTCAGGGTTAGGATTAGGCCAGTAGTAATTGTGGTTAAGGTTAGAGTAAGGCAAGGAAATGAATGAAAGTCAATGCAATGTCCCCTCAAGTCATGAATGTCGAACGTGCGTGTGTGTGTGTGTTTCAGAACGAGGCTTTAAAGCGACTTTAGCTCCTGAGGTCGTACGACAGCAACAGCGAAACCAAAACTGGCAAATTATGAATTTTTTGATGGATCAGTCTGAATTTTTCGTGATTTGTACGTGATCACATAAGAATATTCCCATTAAATTTTGGTAAGAATCGACTCACTGATGACGTCACAAAACATTATCAAACTTTCAACAAACCCCGATCACTTAGAGCTGAAAAATATATATTGATATCTCTGTCAAAACTCATTGTATTTGAATGAAATGTGGATCAGACTTTCTACTATCAGATGGAGTTTCATCTGGATCTAATCCAGATTACAATTTTAATGTAACATCCGTTGAACAAGTTCCGATGTTTATCTGAGCGACATCTTAACAGATCAGGACGCACAAGGAAGTGGTTTGACTGAATTTCTAATTATTAATCCTAATTTTCCATTTGCATTGGAAAGAAATTAGAGCTACATTAATTAACTAACCAACTAACTAACCATACACTTAAAATATTAACTTGTGGTTCTTTTATCAGACAACGATTCATGGATTAAAAGAAAAGTTGAAAGTGAAATCATAAAATAAATTCATTTGAGAGAAATCTCGCTAAAAGAATAAATAACAGAATTAACAGCTGAAGCTAACATTCTTCAACGGATAAGAAAAAGACCAGATGAAGTGCTAAATGCTATGCTAGCACGTCAACACTGACACAGTCCACAGGTCCCACACGTTAGCTACTTTAACACAATAAAAATGGTGAAAACAGCTAACCGTTTCTGTTAGCTAAGAAGCTACAACACCACAAACATCTATGCTAGCAGCATGGCAACATAACAAACGTTACTTTAAAAAAATGTTAAAGAAATGTTTTCATGTTTATGAGATGATTCAATGATGACTCAAACAGAACAAAATATCTGCTGTTACTACCATTGTAGGTCATCTCGACTCATGTTTGTCTTATACTGATAAAGTACCGTTAATACTAAAATGCGCAGTCATCAGACTGTCGGTCACTGATTGGTCAGAGAGTGTCGTCGAACTGTAGATCAAGTTAAAAAGACTTAAAAATACTGAAAACATGCGTTCATCTCTAACATTTAGCAAAGCAAATGTCTAAAATGTCAATATTTAACAGAGGAGTCTGGCGTATTTAGAGACAGCACTGCTGAAAGCCGGTGATCGTGACCACGTTCAGTGGTATATCAGTACTGAACGATTCTATGAAGAAATATGTTTAATTTGTCGGGTCAATCAGAATTTTTTTGTGATGTGTATGTGATCACCCAAGAATGTTCCCATTCAATTTTGGTAAGAATCGACTTACTGATGACGTCACAAAACATGGTCAAACTTTCAAAAAAGAAGTTTTTGCCCACTTATAAGGGCAAAACTGTAAGAACAAATCTTAATATATCTGTCAGAACTCATCGGATTTGTATGTCAGTAAGTTTTCATCTGGCTCTGAAAAGTTTAAATTGTATCACGGTTCAGTCCCATTCAACAAGTTCACATGTTTATGTCTCAGCATCTTCATTTTTGAATTTTCCAGATGTAGTTGACGTCTGTGCGTATTATGATGCTTTAGTGTCATGTAACCACAGCTGTTCACCATCATCATCATCAAGTTTTTTTCAGCCTCTTCATCGCTCATGCTTTAAACTCCTCCCACTCAAACATAGATTCTTGCGTATTGCTTTTTTAAACATAGACGATGGAAAGAGAAAGTTCAGGGTTACGACAACATCGAGCCGATGGTTTGAACGTTTGATTAAAGGATGAATGTGTGCGGTCATAAAAACGTCACATGACTCCAGAGTTTTCAGAAACTTGGCAAAACAACATCTTCCCTCCGTCTTAACTTGGCTAAGGTTTTTTTTTCTGTTCCATCTTTTTTCTCCTTTGATTTTCTTGGCACTGATCGGAAGGACGTCCTTTTGTTTCCTTTCTTTTAGGAAGGGAAGGAGGAAAGGAGGGAGGAAAAAAGAGATGAATGACAGGATGAAGAAAGACACAAAAGGCTTAAACTCGTCGTCACCACGTTCACCAGCGTCAGGGTGTGTTTACATGAGCTGCAATGGTTATGACACGCTGAAGGTGGCGCAGTTTAAATTTTTAAATTCTGGCATTGAAACAGAGGAACGCTGCTGTGATGGCGCTGAGGGCGGGACATGAAGTGAGCGAGGAGGGACAGGAAGTAAGCGAGGAAGTTGGATTAGTGGCTAATTTGAAATATTTCAAATATTTCAATTTAAATATAATATTAGCCCAGTCACACAACACTTGCAGAGCTCTAATGCTAGCTACCAAACCTGTAAACCCGAGACACTTGTTACAAACTGTGGAAAAAAGTGATCAGAAGACTTGTGTGAGAGTATCAGTTAGCAGTGGGGGTAATGTTAGCATTGGACTAACTGGTTTTCTGCCGACTCATCAAGTGGCTGCACATTCAGGAACTTTGTTTGACACTGAAAATACTCACTTTTTCTCACTTTTTTAATTTAGCATTAGCAACGCAATGCTAGTAAAGTGCTACAGGCCCACCCACTCAAACAAACCCCACAGAAACAGCGCAAACGTGATGAATTTAATTCTATTTAACTAATTTTTCTATTGAAAATTGTTGAGTTTTATCTGTGAAATTTTTTTTATTTGTTTACAAAATTCTGTCAAAAAAACCAGTGTTAATTCGTATCAATACATACTTATTTATATATACGTGGTTTCCTTTCGTAGCAGGTAAATGTCTATTTAAAGCTGCAGTCAGTGATTTCATCCTCAGTAAACAAATAATAAAGTATTGTTCGTCAAAGTTAATCCTCATAAACCTCCAGTGTGTGAGGTTTATGAGGATTAACTAAAGGGACCGTAGATTAAGACTCAAATTATTATTATTATGTTGGGGGTTTTTTTGTGGTCATAATCCCTCAACTCCATTCTGATCAATAATCTGGTAGAAACAGTAGAATAGGATTTTCCTCCATGTACCAGCAGAAGGAGCTCATGTACCACAGATTATATATTGAATATTTTTAAGATTAAAGGTCGTTCATGTAAACACACTCCAACTGAACATCACTCACTCATGTCATTGACGTTTATTATGTGTGTGTGTGTGTGTGTGTTAGAGGCACCAGGTCTCTCTCTCTCTCTCTCGCGGTGGGAAGCACTTCAAACCGTTCGTTTTTCTTGTTTTTCTCGTTTTTGCTGAAAGAGAAAACTCGCAGACCCACAGAGGCAGAAAATGCTGAGTCAGTGTTAGCGTCGGAGCCTATCGTCGTCCAGGACGACACTTTTTAGCATCACCACGAAAACCAGGAGGGTGATCCACGTATCCACACTTTAAACCACGAACAAATGTCAGAAAAGAATGAGTTCTGCGGAGAATCCTGGTCACTGTACATGAAGATGACGACGACTCGACAAAAACACTAGAGATGTTCCGACACCAGAGTCCACAACGCCTACGATAACTGTCGTAAAAAGCAGAAAATCTCTGCGTGGATCCACTGCGACGTCTTTAAAGGATGTTTATGTCATGAATGCTACACTATGAGAAATAGTTTCTCCTTCACGTTTAAAGATCGGCATTGTGAAGCAGAGCTAAACTGGTGCTAGCGTTCATTGGTTAGAGTCAAATTATCGTTAAACATCACGTTAAACGACGCAGATATCAGTATTTACGCTGTATACTTTGACTTTTCCAGCATTTCTTCGGTTTCCAACTGTTTCCGTAGCTGCCTCCTAGCAACTTAAGCTAATACTCGGTAAAGAAGAATGTTTCGCTCATGTTAGTATCGCTTTTAAGAACTTCTAATTTACAGCAAATGATACCGAGACGTAGCAATAACAGTATCGATAAAATCCTGATCTTTAGTTGTACGACTGTTGGTGTAGAAGAAGCCATTTTTAATAATGTAGTGTTAGCCACAACTAGCTAATAGTTTGTCGTATTTTTTCAAAGCTTTGTCACATTTAAATAAAGTTGTTTTAAATTTACTCACAGTCTTTTTTAAGTCACGAAAAACATGATTTAAAAAGTTCTTTGGCTTTGTTCCCTTTACGTGATTGTTTTATCGGGATTTAAAGGTGCAGTGTGCGAAATTTAGGCAGTAAATTTAATAAAAAGATTTAAAGTTGTTTTAAATCACCTGAAAACTAAGAATTTTAGTTATTTTTACTGTAAATTGAGCCGCCATGTTTGTTTGCAAAATGTAATCAGTTGGGTTCAGTGTGAAACTTCAGTCACCAGGTGGCACTGTTGCTTTAACACGAGCCAGACCAGTGACACCGATCATCACATCATTCAGAGTTAGTAGCATTAAAGAGTAACTAAACCCCTAAACCACTTTTTTCAGTTTCAACCTTGTGTATAAGGTTATCTCGTAATGTTATTGACTGATCCAGGTCATATTCTTGGTAGTTTTGTGTAAAGTATTTGAATGACATATTTTGTGTTAAAAATGTATGTATATACGGCCTTCTCTGGATAAACACCTCCCATTACATATGGATTTTTGTATTAGCTGGCTCCTCCCATGTTGTTATCACTGTCCCAGTTCTCCGTCACACCATCCTCCTCTAGCCACGCCCCCACAGACACAGCAGTCGGGGGGTCGAGACTTGGAGTGGATACGCAGCCCTTGTATTTCTGGTGGATAGCGCAGCAGAGCTGCATAAATTCAGTGGAATTGAGCACAAATGGGAAATGAAGTAGGAAAATAAAACTTCCTGTTTACTTTTCAGAATAAAAGATCCCGTGTTGACACCACATTGTACTTCACTTTACTACATCACAGAAAGAGTCCTCGCGAGCTCAGTGTGCTCCTGTTTATTCGCTCGGTAGAAACACTGCTCTGTTTGTTGTGTCTCTGACTCCAGCTGTGCAGCTGTGTGGAAGCGGGCGGACGTGAGACGGCAGCAGTGAAGTGTAACTGGGCTGAGCTGAGCGGACCAGAACGGAGCACGTCCATTCTGCCCAGCAACAGTGAATACTATTTTCTGATTGGCTGATAGGTTGCTAATTGAATGACAGCTGTATGAATGAACTACGCAGAGCAATCTGTGACTTTTATCACTTCTCAGCATGTGATTGTGTAACTTATTGAAATGTGTGTGTCTCGTGCTAAATGCAGCTCTAAGCTGCCGCTGGAAATACCACAGCAAGCTGCCATGATTTGCACTCGTTCGTCACGCCCCCTGCGGTGTTCACTCACCCCCCACTCAGCGATAACTTGATGCCCACTTTTTGTAGATTTGTAAAATCAGGCATTGGGCGGAGTCAGCTTCAGAACAAGGGTTTAGTTCCTTTAAAATCAGCATTTGCTATCGGACGATAAAATTAAAGTTTGGATATTGGAATTTGAAACAAATAGTATCGGAACATCTCTAGAAAAAACAGGACAGCAGTGTTTGGTTATTCGTGTTGAGGACAATGTCCATGTGACGCCTGGTCACAAGCTAATGTCCCACCGAGACCAGAGGAGTCTTCTGTCCTTCGTCCTGAAGAGTTTCATGTGAGGCCGAGAGGAAACCTGCGCAGACGAGCTCCGGCCGCCTGAGGCTCTGTTTGTGACTTTGTCATGGAAACAGCGGGAGAGGGGGTGTGGCTTCATGCTCGGACAGGGAGGATACACGGCTAAAGTTCCTGATCACAGAGTTTGTTCTCGGGCTGACGTCAAAAAGACAAGCGTGCTAGGGTTGCGCACCAAAAAGTGCCGACTCATCGCCGACCTACAGCTGAGTCGTTGAGGCGTTCACTCGCTGTCCACCAGGTGTCGCTGTCTGACATTTCAAAATAAAGGTTTACGCTTTGAGAGGAAAAGAAAATGTTGCTCTTATTTTAAAGTTCTCCGCGTTCCAAGTCCGTCAGCATTACTTTCTCAACAAAACAGGCTTTTATTGTGAAAAACTCACTCAAGAAGAAATCCTGGACTTTGAAAGACAGAGACGGCCATGGAGGGAAATGGGGAGGAAGGAGGCGGAGCTGTGGATGATGCCCCTCCTTTGAATTACCGGGGAGAGTCAGGGGCGGAAAAGTGTCTCGCGGTCGCCACTGGTTACCTAGAGGAGGGGCTACTGCACTCGGAGGCGGGGCAACAGAACTGATGGGCGATGTCGTCGTCTTCCTCCTCTCTGAGGGACAGAGACAGACAAAAAAAGACAAGAGACAAATAAAGAGGAAGAGATGGACAGAGGAACAAAGAAGAGAAAGGAGGACAGAGGACCAAAGAAGAAGGACAGAGGAACACAGAAGAAGGACAGAGGAACAAAGAAGAAGGACAGGGGAACAAAGAGGAAGGAGGACAGAGGAACAAAGAAGAGGAAGGAGGACAAAGGAAGAGAAGAAGTCTGGTAATGGGTTTGTTCAGTTTATAAATGCAGTTCTGCATTTTAGCCACCAAATGTCAGTGTTTCCACATCTGAGTGAAACAGAGATTGGAGGTGAAGCAGCTTCTTAAGGAGCTCATGGATGAATGGGTGAGGGGGGGATGGTGAAGAAAATATTAACTGTTAACTTTAAATTGACATTTATTTTGTATGTTTTCAGATTGCTAATATTAAGAGAATAAAACAGATATTATAGCTACATTAATAAATAAAACAAAGAAAAGAAGTAAACCACAAAACTGTGACGCTGCATTAAAGTGAGGCTGCTTTTTTTTCCTTTTAATTTTATTCTTTTAATAAATTGTGGCTGTGTTCCAACAATTATCCCACTCAGTACTTTTATGTCTCAGAATCTCATGGTTTGAAAAGTGGGACAGAAGACGACGACGACCGCGTTCAATGTCTCCTTCATATTTCCACAGATGATGAAGTGGTTAAAACAAGGAAAACTATGATCTGAGTGGACAACAGACAAAACTACCTTATTATTAGAATTAATATAATTATTGTAATTAATGTTCTGCTGTCACACAAACGCCAAAGTCTCTGCACCCAAACACAGATGACTTTAAAACCACCAGGGGGCAAAATATCAGCTGTCCAATCAGACGCCACAAACTATGACAAACTATTGTGACCTGAATTGCAAAATGTAAATCAATACAAGAGCAAATTCGTACGACTAATTTCACCAGTTTGGTGAATGAGTGAATTATTTATTGAGATTTTGATGAATTCATTAAAACTCATTATGAATGTTATTTAATGTACATATATACATATATACATATATACATGTAGGTACGTACAGAAAAATCTGAAGTTTGGGGAAATTCAGCAAATTTGTTAATGGACCTAAACATAAGATTCCCATGACCCATCTGTGTGTTCCGACCCAGTCTTTGAAAACCACTGATTCACTCCACTTTCTTCTGCAAATATTATAAAAAAGGTGAAGATGCTACTATGTAACTTGTGAACTAACTAACTTCATGTCTTTTTGTCCTCGTCCAGGGAAACAGGGACGAAGCTAGCTTTGCTAACCACAACTTTAGCATGTTTCAGTTAAAGGTCAAAATGTCACAGAAACAGCATCAATAAAGTTACTGTATGATTCAAAGTTGTAAACGTCTGCGATGAACTGAAGTTGTGTTCATGTTCAAAGTGTTTTTATGAATAAAATAAGTAAAGTAAAAACCTCGATCTTTTACACACACACACACGCCCAAAACACCTGAATCGCCCCCTGGTGGCTGGTTGAGGGATAGCCCCTCCATCATTTCTCTAAATGATGATTGACAGCTGACAATCAGGAGGGTGTGTGTGGGTGGAGTCTTGACATGAACACAATCATCGCACCACATGACAAAAAAACACCAGAACAAAACAAAATGGTGGCCCCTGTAGCTGTGTTTAATCATCGCCTGTTCTGAGCAAAGCCACGAGTCATGCTAGTTAGCACACCTCGCTAATCCTATGCTAATGAACCACAGAATCAGCTGATTAATCTCAGCTGTGACGTCCAGGATGACGAGAACTGAGACTTTAGTTAGTTTTTGTTCTTGTTTGGTTAGAAATAAATATGCTAGCTCGCTAACATCAATAGCCAACTTTCTGACCCCTTGAATACACCGGTTACAGAGCAGCAGCAGCAGCAGCAGCAGCAGCAGCAGCAGCAGCAGCAGCATTTCTACACAGCGCAGAAACAGGAGCACGCTGAGCTTCTTTCTGTAATGTCGTTAAGTGAAATACGATGTGGAGACGGATAAATGACGGATCAGAGACTCAGAGATGGATCAGAGACTCAGAGACGGATCAGAGACTCAGAGACGGATCAGAGGCTCAGTGTGTTGTGGTTAGTAAGTGTTTGCTCTTCACTAAAGTCATCATTCAAAGTTAATTTGATCACGTCAAAATAAAAGCCTCGACCCTGATGAAGGTCATATTTATTTTCTGAACCATTTAAATTTTCTTTCTTTAGTTTAACTGATTTCACTGAGGTTTAATCAACAAGAGGAAAAATATTTCATGAACAAAATGAAAATGTGTTTTTCACAACATATGAATATGGTGGTGGTGGTGGTGGTGGTGGGGGGTGAGAAAGAAAGAGAGAGAGGCTGCTTCACCTGCTGTCTCCTCTGTTCATATGTGTGTGTGTGTGTGTGTTGGAGGGGGCAGAGCAGGTGAGGTGTCATGTGATTCCAAAACGCATCAAGCGCAAATCAGTGATAAAATGTAACATTTAAAATAACCTAAACAGGAAGTGCTTTTACTTTGAAACAGGCACAGACGGATATGAACTGTGGTCAAAAATCACTTAGAGTTCAGTTCTGTTCTCAAAAAACTAACAAATAAACGTGAGAAACACAAGCTTGTCCACGTTCTTTTTCTCCAAACGCTGTAGTACATATGCCTGGCCCGTATGTGGCACTGTAACACTGCCACAGATGTTAGATGATTACTCTGCTCAGATTAATGATGACACACGTTTCATACTGTCTCATCACAAATAACAGACTCCGCCCTCACAATGTTGCTGATTTGTTTGTTTTTTAGTAAAAGTGCACAAATGACCTCAGCGGTGTCAAACTGGCGGTCCGCGGGCCATATGTGGTCCACCTCTTGATATCCTGTTATAATGAAAACATGACCCTTGACCTCCTCTTCCTGAGATGAAGCTGTTTTCATTACAGTCGTCCACGTCATAATTTACTTAATTTACTTACATTTCAACTGATTTCTCTGTTATTATGCATCATAAATATGCTTTTATTGTGAAATGCACATCATTCCATCAAAATCAACACTTTTACTTTGAAATTCTGTCAAATATCTTCATGAAGACCTTACATTAACCACCTGCTACTCAACCCTCATGACACTACACACACGCGAGACACTCTCATTTTTAGAATTAATGTATAATTATTGTGACAATAAGAAGAGTCACTGTTATTCTCTTGTCAGATTCGCTCTCAGTGCGTTGTTGGGGGTCACAACCTCCCTGCTGCTGATGTTGGTGGGTGTGGTACAAGGGGGTGGCCACTGGAGGCAGTGTGGTGGTGGTGGTGGGTGGAGGCAGAGTGGACAGGTAGCGGTTGAGGGGTGAGGGTGTGGGGGTTGTGGGAGGGGACTCTGGCCCTTACCTTGCCTGCTCGTGGTGCTTGGCGGGGGGCAGAGCGCAGGGAGGCTTGGGCAGGCGGAGGCGCGCGGGACAGCAGTACTGATGGTAGGTGGCGTGGCTGTTAGGAGGAAGGCTGGAGGAGTAGAGAGAGGAGGAGGAGGAGGAGGAGGTGGAGGAGGAAGGAGTGGTGATGCTAGTAGGGTTGTTGGAGGTACGACAAGAGGTGGCGGTGGTAGAACAGGTGGAGGAGGAGGAATAAGACCTGACAGAGAGAGAGAGAGTGAGAGAGAGAGAGAGAGAGAGAAGGAGAGAGAGGGAGAGTGTGGGGAGAGGGAGAAAAAAAGAGAGAAAAATAAAGTCAAGAGAGAAACAGAGAAAGAAAGACAACAACAACAGGAACAAACACGCACACATAAACAAACAACGTTAGCACAACTAGCATCACAGCACACTGTCAGCAATAGCTTAGCTTAGCAGTATTAGCATGTGCACACTTGTACCTTGTAAGCGTTAGCTTAGCACACGATAAGTAAGAGCAGCATAGCATCAGCACACACTTGGGAGTAGGGATGGGACGATAAAGGTATATGAGATTATTTCACACCGCAGGAAAGTCATGTTATCGGGATCATGTGATAAAAAATTTTTTACTAAAATTATGTAAAACCACAAAAACATTGTAAAATATTACGATACAAAAATGTGAGAAAAATGTTGCAGCGCAATAAGACTTGAAAATGTTGTAATGATTTATGTTAGAGTGTCACCAGGGGGCGCTGGCATCTTTCCAGTCATTCAGGGACCTGATGATTTGGAATCATTTTAGTTCAAGTTCAGTGTGAAAAACGTTAATTTTACGTTCAGTATAGTTGCTTTATTTAGAAACAACAAATGATTCGTTTTGTATTGAAACACTTTGAGTAACTCACTGTGACTTTAAATGTTTCTATCGTCCCATACCCACTCAACAGAATTAGCAGTTAGCTTAAAGTTAGCATTTCTTACCATGTTAGCATGACTTTAACACACAGTGTAACAGCAGTTAGTGCTAACTGTAGCTCCACCAGCTCACAACATGAACACACACAGGTTAGCATAGTTACAGAATTAGCTCAGAGAGTTAGCACACAGTCAATCCGGGCCATTAGCACGAGCAGTTAGCATCACAGCGCTACATGTAGAGTGTGTAACGTGAGTCAGGAGAGAGAGAGAGAGAGGATGAAGCACAGAGAAACAGAGGTCAGAGGTCACTCCAGGTTCAAACACGGACACAAGAACCACACTAACTGAGCTAGTTGTGGATTAGCCGCTTGGCTAAACAGAAATGAAATGTGACATAAACGAACATGAGTTTAGAAGTTTGACCGACACTTGGTCTGAACCTGCGACATTTTCACTGTACAGCGACGTTCCGGCTTGAGGACTTTGGTGTGGGAGAGTGAGTGGTTTACAAACTTCAGTTTCCTGCTGGAAAAGTCTGTCTAACAGTGAGATAAAGACGTGCACGTGTGACGTAGATATCGTAGACTTAAATTGAGGTAGATTTTATTACACAGTCTTTTGTGAAGTGGCTTAAATCTGTTTTTCCACCACACCAAAGTCCATAGAGAATATCAGTGACTTTTGCGGGGACACAGGAGCTGCTGGTCTACTGCTGCCTCGTGTGGTTACTTTGTGTCATTGAGGTAAATCTGAACAAAGGATTTCAAATGCAAAATTGACTAAATAAAGATAAAGTAGGGTAAATCTGTCTCAGGTTTCCTCTCAGTCTCAGTGCCTCAAACCATCAAATACCACACTCCAAAAAACCCTGAACTTTAATGTGGACCAGCCTGGATGTGACTCGACCACAAACCAGAGCACAAAAGTGTTTCTGCATCTGCTGCTGAGTTTGCATTTTAACAACACTTTAACACCTGAATCAGCATTTTAATGAACTTTGGTTTAACACCTGCACCATAATAAAGTAACTGCATCATGTTTTAAAACAAACACACACACACACACACGTCCTCAGAGGACATGACAATGACGTACATTTATTTCCTGCAGACTCACTTTACTAACTTAAACCGTCATCCATTTAAAAATCGTAAGTTTCACATTTTTAAATGATCATTCTGTGCCACATGAAACGGTCGTGTTGAAAACCTTGAGTGAGTGAGAGGAGAAAAGTGTTGATGTGTCACGTGACTGCTCTCTTCTCACCAACATACAGTCCTGGTGATTTTCTTTCAAGTACCACAAGAGGGAACTGAATCTTTCCAGTGAGTCCAGGTTTTTGAGGCTTTTTAAAAGTCTGAGCCCAAAGACACACAAACACGGCACATTCCACTCATAGCGCCACCAGCTGGAGGCACACTAAGGTTTAATCTGCTCCCATCATCAGTTCTGTGAGTGACGTTTTTATCACGTTCTGTCGGAAAAATACCATGGATGCTAACATATTTATTGATTAGCAGCTAAACGTATGCTTATTATGTTAAAAATAAAGCCTTCATTCATTCATTCAGTCACTACCAGTTTATCTCAAATGCCCTGTATATAGACCCACTTTTTAAAGATAGTAAACTATTGTGACCCAAATAACAATAAAATCTCACATGTATGTATGTATGTGCTATTTGCATATATCTAAGTCTATATGTATGCATACATATTTGTTTGTGTGTGTATATATATGCATATTTGTAAATTTGTATGCATGTACATATATACATATATACATACATATAAACATATATATGTATACATATATGTGTGTATATATATATATATATATATATATACATATATACATATATACATATAAACATATATGTATAGTGTGGTGAGTGAGTGGAGCTGCTGCTCTTCAGTTGTAGCAGCTCCAGAAAATGAGGCCATGCCAACAGTGTTGTTCAGGGCAACAGTTGCAAATGAAGAAACATGTTGTCACGGTAACAGGGACTGCATATGTGCATGCACGCGCAGGCGTGTGTCGGTTTTAAATAGATCCTCCACCAACACTAACATCACCGCTGCTGCTGCTGCTCAGAGGTGATTTACTGTTTCCAATACATTATATATATATATATATATATATATATATATATATATATATATATATATATATATATATATATATATATATATACATATATATATATATATATATATATATATATATATACATGTATACACACACATACATGTATTGTGTACATATACCCAAAAAATACAAACAATAGTAGTATTTCAGTTTTACATCATGATCACATTTCCTTGTTTTAGTTTTAGAACTGAAGCTGAAATAAACTTCATATTTTAAGACCAACAAATGACACCGACACACACACACACAGGGTCAAACCTCAGGGTGTTATCCTGTGGCTCAGCTGTGAGAGGTAATTCATCACCTCTCTATTCATATCAGCCTAGTTTCCCCTTCAACACACACTCACACACACACACACAGACAGACATACACACCAACACACATTCAACAAGCCTGCGACACTCAAACTGTTCACATTATAAATTACAAGTGATATAGGCCACACCCCCGGAAAAACAAGGAGTCTACAAAAAAATAAACAAAATGGACAGAAATCTGTGTCTGTCTGTCCTAAATATTTATGAGGAGTCGCCACACAAACTTTAAACTATTGTATGTTGTGAAGTTCATCTACTGACTGAACTTTAGACACCAGCAAGTTTTCCTTTACCGCATTAACCAGTTTCGGTGTGTATCTCCATCCTCACCATCCTCAGAACTGTCATTTGATGGTGACATGCTTTATCAGCTGTTGTTATGGAGGCGTGATCTTCCTGTCAGATTTAAGGGGGCAACCACACCTCCTGCTGTTCATTTGCTCCCCCAGGACGGTGCTCTGTGTGGCATCAGAAGATACACAGCGATCTGTGTGACGTCGCAAGGTATACGACGCTCTGTGTGACATCGGAAGATACATGACGCTCCGTGGTACACGATGCTCCGTGTGACGTTAGAAGATACACGGTGCTCCGTGTGATGTTAGAAGATACACGGTGCTCCGTGTGACGTTGGAAGATAGACGACGCTCCGTGTGACGTTAGAAGATACACGGTGCTCCGTGTGACGTTAGAAGATACACGGTGCTCCGTGTGACGTTGGAAGATACATGGCACTCCATGTGACATCGGAAGATAGACGACGCTCCGTGTGACGTTAGAAGACACACGCTGAAACGGGTTAACAAGGTACAGGAAAACTTGCTGTTTAAAAAACCAAGTCTAAATTATTGTCTTCAGAGGACACTCAGGGGGAAGACACATTCAGAGGACACTGAGGGGGCAAGATACATTCAGAGGACACTCAGAATTAAAGTGATGAGTAAAAGTGTGATTTGGTTCAAAGTCTCAGGATGTAAATGTACAAACATATTTGATGATAAAGAGTGCAGCCTCTAGGGGGCGCTGACTGAACTGAGCTGTTTGACTTACAGTGGCCTCAGATGAACACACACACACGCACACACACAGGTGTGTTGCCGCAGTGACCCACTTTCTGTGAATATGATTCATATTCTGATCTGATCACAGTGACGAGGTTTGTGTGTGTATGTGTGTGTGCTTAAATGGACGGCTCGGAATCTGTTGATCATGTGACATCACAACAGTTTCACAGAGACTGAGGAGTTTTCTCTTTTCCCAGCATGCACTGCAACAATCCTGGATGGATTGCCAACGATGTCATCAGACTGAGACTCAGAGCAACACACACACTTTTCTATTAATGACACGGAAACACACACACACAAATATATCTGATCCTTATACTGCCCCCTGGTGGAGAAGACGTGCAATAATGTTGGCTCATGTATAGAAACAACAATGTTAATGTCACATTCATATGGAAACATCAGGTGTTAGTTATGAGAGAGAGAGAGAGACGTGTGGAGCTGATAAACTTCATTAATGTTTGTTCATGTTCAAAACTACGTACTACAGTTTTAATTATAGTGGAGCACAGACTTTGAACTTGCTCTGTCGTTTTTCTATGTCATGTTGTTTGTTTGTTAATAAAGTTATTTTCTTTGGATTAGACTTTGCTCAAATCGGATTGGCTGCCACTCATGGAGCTTCCTGTTGTGAGGTTCTTCACTTCCTGCTCTGTCACAGTGATGTCACCAGTGAGTGAGTGAGTGAGTGAGTGAGTGAGTGAGCTGCAGTGTTTGTCTCGTTATGAAACCTCCTCTGCCTCCTGCACCTCATCCTGTTGCCATGACGACACACACATATGCACGCACACGCACGCACACCAACTCCATGTCTCATTTACATGTTGCCAAATATAACAGACAGATTGACAGAGGGAGGGGGAGACACTAACACATACACACTGAAGATGTGATGAAATAAAATGTTAAAGGGATAGTTCAACACTTCAGTGAAAACTATTTTACTTTGTTTATGACATTTTGAGATATGGATTTTATTTATCAGCCTCATCTTCACTGCCTGTTACATCACTCACCGGCTCAGAGTCAAGCTCCGCCCCCACCACACTTTATCAGCTGCACCTGAACGTCACATGACTCATGGGATTGAGAGGATTTCTGATGCCTCCGGTCTGAGTCACACGTCTGTGAACATGCGATTTATTCTCTGAAAACGATGAACTCATGAGTCATCGCTGCAGATTCCCTGGTCTTCACGACCGCGGTCCACGAGCTGTGAGCACGAGTCTGAGCGACAGCCGGCGACAACCAGTGACAACCAGCGTCGTCCTTCAAACAGCCTCTCCACTGTTGCATGGCAACAGCCGGTGACTGCCACAAGTTAACAGCAACAACGCTGCTGTTAACATTTACAGATGAACCGCCTGCTGTCACACACACACACTTCCTTCAGACTGTGTTGCCAGGCAACCAAACCAGATTCTAGAACTTAAAATATGTCTTCTGAGCAACAAAAATTACAACAGAATTGAGCAAAAAGGAAGTGTCCGGTGAGTGGTTACCACGGCAACCGGTACAACAAAACAACTTTCACATAAAGAGCAGCCAATTCCCCGCCGCCTCACAGAAGCAGCCGTTACATAACACAGTGAGCTTCAGTCTGGGCTCCACCAATTAAGGGTGTTAAGAGACGCTGTAGTCATTTAGTCCGTCCGCGTCTCCAGGGTCTCGCGCCGTCCTGCACTATGTAAATTAGCGCTACAAAGTGTAGCTGATGAAAGGATCAGCGTTTATCAAACCACTGACGGCTCTTTTCTCAGCTGCACATGAGCAGAAACAGCCCAGCAATTTTATGTCAGTGAAAAATCAAGCAAAAAAAAGAGAAAGTTTTCAGGTCAAAGTTTAGCACACAAGCACAACCTGCGTAAGAGGAGCTGCTAATAGCAATAACAGAGAAAGAGTCAAAGGTCAACACGAGTTTGGACAAAGCAGCTGGTCTGAAGTGAAAGGATGTCGTCATAGCAACAGCTAAATGTCTCTCCTCAGGATTCCACTGAATACGTACTGAGGCGTTGTTGCTGCGTGCGCTTATACTTGCCAAACACCCATCGGATGAGTTCACAGCTCCGCCCACTGTGCGGCGGAATGTACATATGTAAACACAAAGAAACAGCTGTTTCACCGACCGACCAAAGAACAAGGAGAGAGCGCTGGATTTGTGTCGTTGATGAAGTTTAGTGAAAGATCCATATGGTAGCTTTTATTCTGAAAATAAACCGCACGATTTATTGTTGTATCGGCTGAATTGGAGCCCGGTCAGATCAAAGGTCTTTCTACATGTTTGCATGATCTCCCCGTGTGTGTGTGTGGGGGGGTGGTTCCTCCCACAGTCCAAAAACATGCAGATTTGGGGACAATTAGGTAAATTGGACACTGTAGATGAGAGAGTGGATGGTTGTTTGTCTCTATGTGTCCCTGTGATGGACGGGTGATCTGTCCAGGGTGTCTATGTCAGCTGAGACTGTGACCCTCATGTGGCGGATAGAGCGTTAGCAGATGAGTGTGTGAAGCGTTGCATCCTCTAGCAAAAACAGAAGTCTTGTCTATTCTCTGTCAGTCAGTGGAAGACCACACGTCGACTTTTCAGTGGAATCCCTACAATCGAACGTACTGGCATCAAGAACTAGCACTGACCTGGTACCAGTTACTAATTAGTTAGTGCTGTTAGCATCAGAGTCCAGAGTCAGCAGCCACAGACATCAGTCCAAACAAAGGAACATGAACATGAGTCTGTCCTCTGGTGGTGGACAACATCCTACCGACCAAATGATTGAGTATTTATTACCATCCTCATCATAGCGATCCTGCTAGTGTTGTACAAACTCAAAAGTCCAAAATCAATGTGGACTCTGGCCTCTGGTTTCGGTGCCTGTCATGCTGAATTCATTATGACATCCTTTGTCAAATCACTACCAGGATTTACAAACTACTTTTACCAGCGATTCTTCAGAAAGCATCATTTCAAACCTTCACTGCGATTCCTTTGTGTTACCTTTGACCTTTTCTTGTTGTAGTAACGTTAAAGTGTAACTTACGGTTTGTGAAGGTGGAGGGTGTGGGCGTGGTGGTTGTTGGAGGCGTTGGATCTGTGCAAGCGCTCAATCCTCTCTTTCTCTTTCTCCACGAAGTTGGTGTTGGTGCCAGTGCTGGTGGAGGGGGCCCGGGACAACCGGCTGTGGACCCGCGGCTGATCCCTGGGTGGGATTGGAGGAGGTGGAGGTGGAGCCGGGGATGGGGAGGAGACAGGAACTGGGATCTGGGTCGGAATCGAGATGGAGGCTGGGGCTGACGCTGGAGCTGGAACCGGAATAGCGGTCGCACTGGTGCTGTTAGTGCTGTTGTAGGAGTGGTGGGAGGAGGAGGAATGGGAGTGGTGCTGCTGCTGCTGCTGCTGATAATGCTGGTGATGGTGGTGGTGGCTGTGGTGGAGGGGAATGGAGGACGGAGGCTGGGGAGAAGTTTGGGGCTGGCTGTTGTGGTGGTGGTGATGATGATGGTTCTTGGTAGAAATGGACGCCGGTGTGGTCTGAGTTGTCGGAGGCGGCGGTGGAGGAGGAGGGAGCGGAGGCTCGGGAGCAGCAGTTGGAGGAGGAACGACGGGTTGCCGGTCCAAACGTAGGTCCTTGTTCTCTTGGCTGAGGCGGTCTAGTTGGACCTCCAGCTCCTCAATTCGCCGCCGTTGGGTTTCTAGAAGTTTCTGCTGACTCTCAATAATGTTGTTGAGTTCAAGAAGGTACTCCACGGCCCGGTTAGGGCTTTCTGGGCTGCCCTTACCTGGACCTTGATTAGCATCCATGACCAGAGAGTTCGCAAACAAAGACTTAATATTTAACTTAGACACAGCTAGCACTGAGGATAAATGCTAATCTCCTGCACTGGATGAAATGCTGCCTGAGTAACAGCTGGTGCAGGGTCGAGGGTTCACCTGGTAACCAAGCAGAGTGGTGGTGCTGAAACGTTCAAATGAGCAGAACCGAATAGATCTAAAACTAGTACAAACCAACACTGAGAAAAACTTTTCAATGTCTAGTTTACAAACTAAAAACAAAAAAACTACAACCTAAAACCTAAACTACCCTTCACCCTCCCCCCCACCAGAGGTAAGTGGGGGGGAGAGGACTTCTTCTTTTTCGAGTTCTGATTCGAGGATCAAGATGGACCTCGTCCCTGTGGGCTCCAGTCAGACAGGTTTATGAAGTCGCCAACCATTCCCTGGTTCGATCAGGAGGTCCTCCTGTGGTTCAGACCCATGATGGTCATGAATCAGAACACAGTTCTAGGACATAAAGACGGTCTTTAACTCCTCCCTGTCTCA
Source organism: Solea senegalensis (assembly GCF_019176455.1). Taxonomy (NCBI): domain Eukaryota; kingdom Metazoa; phylum Chordata; class Actinopteri; order Pleuronectiformes; family Soleidae; genus Solea; species Solea senegalensis. The sequence continues at coordinate 23,912,992 of NC_058031.1, forward strand.
GAAGAGTCTGTCTCTTACCGTGTTTGTCAGTGACTCTGTTGTATCCAGTTTCTGGACTCCATGTAGAAGATCAGAAACCTGGTTTCTGAGAATCAGGTGTGTGGGGTGAAGCTGATCCAGATGTCATTTGTTCCTCTGGATCAGTGATGAGGGACATTGTCAGAGTGGATTCAAATCACTGCAGCAGAATTACCGTCTGCTCCGCCAACGCTTTCACGTCCACCGCTTCCCTGCAGAACATCATTTGTCATTTGTCAACATGGAAGACGAGACGTTGACCTGTTCCTGGTCCATGGGCTCACCTGCAGGACTCGGCTGGTGTCCCTGCAGTCGTTCTGACAGAGGAGACCAAATTTCATGTCAGATGTTCGTCTTCTCCTCGTGAATTTTGACCCGTCCGCGATCCGCTGTCATTTTCGTCTCATAGGATGGAACTTGTGGATCCGTCTTCACATCACATGGAAAATGAGAGAAGGAAAAAGAAGATGAGAAGACAGTTGCGAACCAGAGAGGACATCGGACTCTGTCCCTCTGTTTTTGAGTCGGGTGATTGGTGTTCCATAAAAACTAGAGTAACGACAACAACAGCATGTCAACAGTATGAAACCCCTCCCGTGTCCCCTCATAGCCATGACGTATCCACCACGATGAGACCGATGCGTCGATAAGAACTAGTATTGGTCCGATACTGGTGATAAGTTAGCACTGATTTAGTTAGCTTAGCTTGTAAAGATCTCTGATGCAGTAAAATATTGGACTGATTCAGACACCGATTATTATAAAGCTCGTCGGTATGAAGAAACCTAAATAAAAACAGAAGATAACAGCAGCTGCACATTTCATCACGTTTAAGTTGTGAGTCCAGAAGTCGCACAAACACTTTATACACACAAATATTAGCAAACTGAGTCCATATGTTTGAGCGACGAGAGAATGTATCACTAAGTACAGGAAGTAAAGACAACGTGACAATCCTGTAACTAGCGAGCGACTGTGTCATCAGGAGAAAACATTTTATTCATTCTTGTTTTTGCTGCCTTCAAGTGGTCAAAACAAACATCTCTTTTCAAACGTAAGTTTTTAGAAAATAACAACTTTTATGATCAAAACCAAAAGGTCAGCCTTACCAAAATAAAAGCTAAAACTATTTTTTTTTACATTTTTAGTTTTTACTTTGATATTTAACATCAAATGAAACCAAAAAAACATATAATTTAGAGACAGTCGCAGCAGGATTTTAATCCACCGAGCTTTCTGCAATACACACACACACGCACACACACAAACACACGTCACATATTTGGACTTGAGCGCATCATCACACACACACACACACACTACAGCAGTTAACACATGCACATACATGTACACACACACACACACACCCACACGTCATCATGCTTATGGCCTATATAGGCCACACACACACATACATGCTGCAGCATCCACACACACGCGCTGCAGCATCCATCACACACACACACACACACACACACACACACACAGGAATAGGGAAGAGGCAGCAGAGGCTCACAGGTTTCAGCAGCGGCTCCTGCAGAGGTGATGGAGGGATGAAGGTGGAGGAGTGAGGAGGAGGAGGAGGGAGGATTATTGATCCTCACTCACCCCTCTCTCTCACTCTCTCTCTCTGCTGTCATCTCCTCTGTAAAAATGATGAAAACAAACGAGTGCTGCAGTTTTTTCTTCTTGTCGTTGATCAGATTGTGATCAGTTGAGTCTCATGTTTTTCCTCTGCTGTTGTCACTGCTGCTGCTGCTGCTGCTGATGATGAAGATGCTGCAGGAGGCCTCGACTCCTCTTCTCCTCGTTATTCTTCCTCCTTTTTTTCCTTCTTGTTGCCGAGTCAATCTCTTTCTAATTATCATTCCTCTGCGTCTGACGGCCGAGAATCTGCTGCTGCAGCGCTGCTGATCTCCCTCTCTCTCTCTCTTACTCCCTCTCTCTCTTACTCACTCTCACTCTCTCTCTCTCCATGAGTGTGAGTGTGTGAGTGTGTGTGTGTGAGATTGGACGCTGCTTTGGTTATCATCACTGGTGAAATATTAGTTTTTTCTTTACTGCTAGTCTGCTGTAGAGAAGAGGAGGACGGTGGGAGGATGGATGGATGGATGAGGGATGGATGGATGAAGTGGGAGGAGGGAGGGAGTAAAAGTGAGAGTGCAGGACGACAGTAAATATGATTTTATTTCATATTCAAGAAAAACTCACAATAACTTTATTTAAACTCTAAATCCTGGTCAGGAGCTCTGATTTAGCTAGTTTAGCTTGTGACACTAATAATGTGATGCTAACTTTATTTAGACTCTGGTGAGAAGCTCTGATTTAGCTCTACAAGCTAAGTTAGCTTGTAAAGCTAATAATGTGTTGCTAACTTTATTTAAACTCTAAATCCTCTCCGGAAGCTCCAATTTAGCTAGCTTAGCTTGTAAACTAATAATGTGTTGCTAAGTTTATTTAAACTCTGGTCAGGAGCTCTGATTTAGCTAACTTAGCTTGTGACGCTAATAATGTGACGCTAACTTTATTTAAACCCTGGTCAGGAACTCTAATTTAGCTAGAATAGCTTGTGACTCTCATAATGTGATACTAACTTTATTTAAACTCTGGTCCAGAGCTCTGATTAAGCTAATTTAGCATGTCAGTGCTCACTTTAGAGACACTCATCACTAACCCTAGCTTTAGTTAGCTTTAGCTACACCTAGCTTCTCCTCTGATAATGCTTAGCTGAGAGTTTGCTAATGATCTACCTATGTACGATAAAAATGCCTTAACATCATATTTACATAGGTAGGTTTTAATAAGTGTAATAATAATAAACAGGCTAACGATAAATGCTAAACGCAATTCTGTAGCTATGGACAGATCAATGAACTCATTGGTGAGTGAATTACAATAGCAGGGGGCGCTCACGTCCATCTGAGTGTAAAATAAAACATTTACTGCGAGAGACTTTTGCGATGTTCACAACTTTTTCTTCTTAAACTCTCAGTATAACTTCAGCCTCAGATTACAAAAAATCACGTAAGAAACGTGACAAAAATAATTGGGCGGTCAACGTGATGTGATGAATGAAGTGTCGCCATGGTTACGTCAAACAACAGTGTGAGGTCAGTGGTGTGCGCCCTCTACTGGAAAACTCCAGTAACACAACAACACCAGTGAATTTGAGCGAGTGAAGACGACATGAATGTGTGAATGTTCAGAGCACACAATGTTGCCTCATACAGCAACACTCAAATCATTTATATCTTCATCACGTGATCGACGTCATCACCGTGACCATGTAGCAAAATGTGTCCTGTTTAAAATCACATGCAACAGGCACACACACACAGAGAATGACAGATTATTCACGATTACAGATTATTGATCCTATGTTAGCCTCGGCGTCATGTTAATCGATCATCGATTGATAAATCAAACGTTAGAAAAACGAGCACTCACATGCGCGCTGGCGTGCACGCGGCAGTACGGTGCGGTGAATCAAAGGTTGTGTTGTGTTGTTTCACCTGCGCTCGCGCCTCGTCCTCTTCCTTCAACTGTGAGAGAATAATCCACATCACACGGTCTCTGTCACCGGAACCTGCCGCTACCGCCGCCGCTGCCGCTCCTGCCGCTCATGCCGCGCTGCCGCAGCTGCAGACAAGCTGCAAAGATCCTCTATGTTCCCCAGCGACAGGAGCGATCACTCTGCCACGTTTACAAACTCGTAGGTTTCTCAGAGTTAATACACGAAACAACATTTTCTGTTTCACCAAAAGATAATAATTCATTATTATTATTATTATTATTATTATTATTATTATCGTTATTGTTATGAGACAATCTGTGAGTTTAAACTAAGACGAGCTCTGTCTTCAAGGTAAACTAGCACCACAGCCTTTAATCTCATAATTGTAATCCCAGAATTCTGACTTTCCCCCCCTCAAAATCTTGAATTTAATCTCATAATTCTAATCCAGAAATCTGACTTCTTCTCAAAATTCACACTTTAATATCATAATTTTGATTTAAATTTTATAATTCTAATCTCAGACGTCTCTAATCTCAGATTCTGGCCTTTTTCATCATCATCTTCATCACAGAGCAGCTTCGACCTCTGCATGTATTTATAACAGATAAGGAAAGTGTGTGTATTTGTCTTCAGGGACATGAAGGAGCATCAACACTGTGATTAATACGCCTACTCATTTAAGTCAACATCAGTCTGTGTGTGTTCGTGTGTGTGTGTAGTATTATAAAGTTATTTTGAAGTGGCGATGAAGCACTGAAGCTGCTTGTATTTCCCTTCTCCATCAGCAGGGGGAGCAACAACCATTTTTATTTACTGAATGAGCTGACTCATCATTTTTCTGTCCTGATTAAACAAAATCACTTTTATTCATTTAAGAGACGCTGTGTGTGTGTGTGTGTGTGTGTGTGTGTGTGTGTGTGTGTGTGTGACCTGTGATCAGTGTGTGGGCTGCAGCTGAGTGGCCTTCATCATCATCATCATCATCATCATCACTTTCATCACACACACTCGCACACACACACTCCCCTCTGGAAAGGGGGAACCAGAACAACTCAGGTGTCTTTATGAAGTATTATTTCACACTCTAGTTAGTAGTAGTTAGTTAGTTAGAACACAGAAGAGTTAGGGCAGAGTTAGTTAGAGCAGAGACGATAGTGGTGGTGCGCCAGGAGAGTCTCCTTACGACAGAGGAACTTTGGAGTGCCTTAGAACATCCAGGCACTCTGTGCACCTGAGCTTTCTTCTCTAACAGATTGGCCTTCCTGTCAGTTTAACACCGTGTTTGTCGTCACACAGCACATGGTTTCTACTGACAGTCCACTTTGACTTGGTAGCTAGCAGGTGGTCGGGCCCACTGAGAGCTGTATGCACCGCAGTCGCACCGTGAGCGATGCAAAGTCTCTGCAGTTGTGGCGCACTGGTGAGGGTCAGAGGTCAAGTGAAACTGACATTAGGTCCACGGTCAGGTTGTCAAGACCGCGGAGGAGGACTGGTAACACATTCAGAACCTGCCTGTCAACAGCCGAGCAGGTGTGAACAGGTGGGGTTCCTGGTTGGGTAAAAGTGGTGTGCGCAGTGACCGTATTAACACTTCTCGAGTCGTCCGCCATTTTGGCTCTCCCAGAATTCCTGACTCACTCCAGAAAAGGGAGGGAATTGTTCAGTCCAGAATAGATTCTCCCAAAGGTCAGCATTCTTTGCAGTGACTTCTCCAGCAACTGGCGCTGGTTCCTCAATGACGGGCGATTTCCGCTCTGCGCCGAGTACTGCGGCGTGGCACGGCTTGGTCAACAGTTTACAGCGGTCCAGCCTTTCACTAAACTGCTTACTATAGCTTAATAAACTTGACCAGAACAACTCTTTAGCTGGTTGTAAAGCGACAAAGCGAACAGGTTCTGACAATCAGTTCAAAGAGATGAAAAAAAGGTTAAACATAAACACACACACACACACACACTACAGGAAACTACAGGTTCAGTTCAGTAAAACAATTGTTTTACTTACTATTTATTTTTCTGTATGTCGTTATTTAATCATTTTCAGTTGTGAATGTGCTTAATATTTATGTATATTGTATATACTATTTTCCTTTTCTACGCTAATATTTTAAAGTTTTTCTCTTTCTTTGTTGGAGAAACTGAAACAAAAGCCTTTCATCCTCTCATTCCGATTCATTTATTCATTCATTTATGGGTTTAGTCTTTACAAAAATATTAATCACACTTCATTTAATTCACCTGCTGGTTTAAATAATCCCTAATCTAATGACAGATGCACGTGCACGTGAAGTGTGCATGTTTGAATGAATGAGTTATGATGACATTACTATTTTACCATGACACACCTACAGTGAGTGATCACATGACATATGACCTTTGACCTTTGACCAAACAAACAGGTCTATATGTAAATAAGCTTCTTAAACGGAAATGATGATCACTGTGTCCCTGTGATTTTAGCTCACAGGGACACAGGAGCTGCTGGTCCTCTGCTGCCTCGTGTGGTCACTTTGTGTCACTGAGCTCAATCTGAACAAAGGTCTTATTTTTAGTGACAAAATAAGACATTTGAACTGAGTGATGGAGGCAGAAGAGGATCAACAACTCCTGTGTGTGATGTTCAAATCATTGCTTTTCTCTGTGGGCTTTGGTGTGGGAGAGTGAGTGGTTTACAAAAGTCTGTCTCACAGTGAGATAAAGACGTGAACATGTGACGTAGACATCGTAGACTTAAAGTGACGTAGATTTAAGATAAGAATTGTCACTTCATTTAAGATGAAATGTAATGAAATCTCAGATGACAGAGGTCACTGACGTCAGGGAAAATCTAAATCTAAGAGGATAAGAGTTTGAGTGTGATGACCCCATGACCTTTCCCACCTGTCCCCTGCGGCCGCCTGTCACAGTGACAGCGAGAGGATGGAGGCGGACGCTGCTCGTGACCACGAGTTTGACCTCATTATGACTCACAAGCTCCCTCTGGACAGAGTCCATCACAGGAGGACCGGTCTGAAGACATGAAGATGGACGCCAGAGTAAAATTCATCTACTCACACACACGGACAAACTGTGACAGCATTCACTCACTCACTCACTGCTGCCTCCATCACTAAGTTCAAATGTCTTATTTTGTAAAATTCTGCATTAAACATCCTTGAGATTGAGCTCAGTGACACAAAGTGACCACACGAGGCAGCAGAGGACCAGCGGCTCCTGTGTCCCCGCAGCTAAAATCACTGATTTTCACTATGGACTTTGGTGTGGGAGAGTGAGTGGCTGTGTGTGTGCGTGTGTGTGTGTGTGTGTGTGTGTGTGTGTGTGTGTGTGTGTGTGTGTGTGTGTGTGTGTGTGTGTGTGTGTGTGTGTGTGTGTGTGTGTGGCGTGTGTGTGTGTGTGTGTGTGTGTGTGTGTGTGTGTGTGTGTGTGTGTGTGTGTGTGTGTGTGTGTGTGTGTGTGTGTGTGTGTGTGTGTGTGTGTGTGTGTGTGTGTGTGTGTGTGTGTGTGTGTGTGTGTGTGTGTGTGTGTGTGTGTGTGTGTGTGTGTGTGTGTGTGTGTGTGTGTGTGTGTGCGTGCGTCGGTCACTTGATGTAATTACTGAGCTGATAAGCAGCAGCAGGGGGAAAAGGAGGAGGAGTTAGGTTATTGATTCAGTGTCTGACATCAGGATTTCTTTTATTATTATAGACACACACACACACACACACACAGTTAAAGCTAAAGTTTTAAAAATAAAGAAAGAAGATTTTCAGAGAAACCTGAGTTTTGAGGCATGAAGAAGAAATATTCACACTAAGATGAATGAATGAATGAATGAACAGGTGAAGAACAATGAGAGAGTGCGAGAGGAAGAGAGAGAGAGAGAGAGAGAGAGAAAAGAGGGCGGGACTCGGAGGAAAATTAATTGCCTGCAGTAGCTGATTGGTCGACTAAAGCTGCTGTTGGAGGAGACGACGAGGGAGGAGACTACGAGGGGAGGAGGATGCTGCAGAGGAGGAGGAGAGCAAGAGAGGCGAGCTAAGGATCATTGATTCACCGCACCATCGTTTCAAACATCCCAGAATAATAACAACCACAAAGAGCCAGAGCTGCTGCTCATACAGAGAGAGAGGACATGAGGAGACGAGGACATGAGGAGACGAGGACATGAGGAGACGAGGAGAACATGAGGAGACGAGGAAACAGGGAAATGAGGAGATGAGGAGATGAGGACATGCGGACATGAGGAAGGACACCAGTCTCTCAGAGAGAAAAACTGTGAGTGTTTCCTTTAAAAATAATAACAAATTTAAATCAGTTTTTCTTCTGTTTATGTTTTATATAATTTTTTTTGTTTTATCAGTAAAAAGTGTAAAAAAACCAACCTTCATTAGTTTTTATTTTCATTCATATTTTCGTAAATAAACAAAGGAAACAGCTGTTATGATTATTAACTCTTTATCTCTTTATTTTTATTTTCCTGGTTCATTTTTTAATTTTGTCATAAAAACAAACCTCATAGGGAAAATGAGTGATTTTAACATCACACACAGGAGTTGTTGATCCACTGCTGCTTCCATCACTAACTTCAAATGTCTTATTTTATTATATTATATTATAGACCACACGAGGCAGCAGTGAGGCAGCAGTAGACCAGCAGCTCCTGTGTCCCTGTGAGCTAAAATCACTGATTTGCTCTGTGGACTTTGGTGTGGGAGAGTGAGCGGTCTGTCTCACAGTGAGAAAAGACGTGAACATGTGACGTCGAGATCGTAGATTTCATGACACGAGTCTTTTGTTACGTGGATAAAATCTGTCTTTTTAAAGCTGCAGCTGAAAAACATTTCATCTCTTTTCTTTAAACTCAGACGGTTTTAATGAGCTTCAGTGTTTGTTCATGTGTTTAAAAGCAGAATCTATTTCCTCTGCTTACTCATTCATTCATTCATACATTCATTCATTTCTTCTTCTGTGTTTAGGAGCGAAACTAAGCCAGGGTTTAAAGGTCTTTGTGGAAAATGTCGGAGCAGCAGAGGAGACGGAGGGATGAAGAGGAGGAGAGAGGAGGACAAGGAGGAGGCTGAAGGAGATTTATGAGGATTCACTCGTTCACCTCTCTGTGGATCGTCATTTTCAAAAAGTATCAACACGAGATTTCTCTGGATTCAGACAAAACTGGAGGATTAAATTTAGTCTGCTGAAGTTTGAAGAAATAATCTGAGACCAGATTCAGATCAACTGGACGAGACGAGGACGAGACGAGAAATTTAGCAAAAATAAGCTTCATATTTCTTTTATTTTCTTTCTTTTCGTCTCATTTTGTTTTTTTATTCACAAACAAACTGTGGATGACAGAAGGAAGGAAGAAATCTGCGTCGTTGAAAACACGTTCCAGTCAAACTTCACCTCAGTTTCAGACTGAGAGACAAGCGTGAACGTATTAATGATCACACGTTCACATGTAAAAACAGACGTGTGATTAATCGTTCATCAGAAACACGATCAATACAAATGAACGATAACACAAGAACGCGAAAAAAACAACCTAAAAGCTGCTGGAGTCTGACTTGTTTTTCACAATAAAAGCCTAAAAACATTTTCACTGAAAAATCATAAATATTTGATTAAAGTTAAAAACACTTTTCTAAATGAATAAACAAATTATTACATTTTTAAAAAGCACACATTTAAAACAAAAGCACAAATGATTACAACAAAAAATATCAAATTATTTCTTAGTGAGCACAAAGTTTTCTGTGATTTACAAATTTTTACACCGATTTAAAACAAAATGAATCATTAAAATCTAAATAATTCAAAGGAGCAGCCAGTAGGTGGCGCTCTCTGAGTTCTATTTTGTCATCACAAGTTCGAAAAAGTGTTGTTTAACTTCCTGCTTCAGGTTTTGGTTCAAAATTTTTAAACAAATTCACAAAACATTTTATATATTGTTATTTTTATTTTGGTAAATTCAGGTTGTTTTTTTTTCTTAATTTTCTTTTCTTTTAAATCTTATGTTAATTAGAAGAAAACAATACGTCACCAATGGTGAATATTTGTCTAAAAGCGTTAATTTAAATCGTGATGTTACTCAAGGCTCAACTCTGGGCCCGCTCACTTTTTTAAGTTTCTTTACAGTGTCGTCAGCTGTTTCTGATGTTTCTACTAAAGGGATGACAACCAGCTGCTGGATAGAACAGCCAACAGGTGGCGCCCTCTGTCAGTGAAATACAACACTTAGAGATATATTTATTTATACTTTATTTTGAAATAATACTTCAATTCAATATAATTCAGATCAAATTCATCAAACATCTTTCTCTTTTTGTGATTTTATTTTGGTGAATTCAGAGCTCAGCGGATGTTTTGTTTTGTTTGTACATTAATAAAAAAAAGACTTTCATTGATAAATATTTATCTAAAAGCTTAAAGTTAAACTGTGGTGTTCCACAAGGCTCGACTCTGGGCCCGCTATTGGTCAACGTGTAGTTCTCACTAAATGACACGAACTGTCAAACCAGAACAGGATATAAATATAAATATAAATATAAACAGGAAGTTTTAAAGTGAGGTCATCAGAAAAATCGCAGATTTTAGAGATTTTTCTGTCACATTCCGTTGTTTTATTAAAAAATAATTTTATCAATGTTTCATTTAAAAAAATCTATGAAATCATTAAATCTAAATTAAATGTGAAAAAAACTTTAAAATAAAATTTATTTTATTTTTATTCTATTTGATGAATCAAAGAAATGTTTGTTTACACACCGACTGGTTGGCATGGTGACGTGAGTCGCACTTTCATCCCTCCATCAGCACATCTTTATCTTTTCCATCTTTTGACATTTTAAATCTTTTACCTCGTCCTTGTCTCCATCCCCGTCTTTGTCCCCGCAGCAGCAGCGTCTGCGTCTCCATGGATACGAGACGCTTTCAGCAGGAGGAGAAGAAAAAAGATCAAAACAGGAAGTGACATCTGTTTGTGATAGTGGATTCAATGAAAGACAGAGACTTGCGGACTTCCTTTAAAGTGCTGACACAGAGCATCTTCTTCATCACATGACCTCCGGGTCAAAGTTCAGAGGACGACACAGCAAGGACTGACCTGAGACAGGGAAAGGTCAAAGGTCAGAGGCCATCATGGGCTGCAACATGTGTGTGGTAAAGCGACAGGAGGAGCAGTACCGGGTCATGCTGCAGGTGAGTGAGGGTTTCCATGGAAACCAGCTGACTTTTAAAAATAAACAAATGTCAGGTGAGTTCACGCGACTTGATTTGTGTTTTGTCTTTTTAGTTTTTTAATTGTGGTGTCGCCCGGTGACATTGATTCGTTCAGAGTTTGACTGAAAACACAAAAAACGTGGCCCCCGCTCTGCTGCTGTATACACACACACGCTCCCTCAGTCAGTTTTCAAGATAAAAGAACAAAGAATGTTAGATTGTTTTTGTTCATCAGGTGTTACGTTCTACAGCTTTAAAACAGAGTGTGTGGCCGTTTCTCAATATCCATACTTGTGCGTACTTGTGCGTACTTGCGTACTCCCGTACTTGTGAAAACCTCATCAGCCTCAGTCCAAGTGCTGTTCCAATTCTCAAGTAAGCGAACAGCGAGGACGGTTCTCAAACCCGGAAGTGTTCTCGCTCCGCCCATGTTTACCAAGTATGCATCGGAGGTGACTTAAGCGTACTTGGGATGGCCATGTATCCCAGAATACATTTCGGCGGAGCATAGCAGCAGATAATAGAAATATAAATCTGAAATAAATATTTTTCTGTGTCCCGGAACAAAGTTTTAACATCATTTGAGGCGAAAAATGAGTCTTTTAAAATTCAAACATGTGGTTTGTGTATGAACATATGACGTATTTATAGTTTGGCAGCAACGTTTGTCGGAGGTGATCAGCTCCACTTCTGTGGGCGTTCGGCGCTCAATGTGCCCGGCACAGAGCAGCGTTACCTCGGCCTGTCCTGATGAAATGATCCGCTGGCTCAGACGTCGCTGTCATTACATGCTTGGTGTGATCCATAGATTTGTTGTTGACGTGTTATTTTGATTTTAATGGAAACGTTTTGACCTGACGGTTTGAAAGTTTGTATATTATTAATTTTTTTTGAATTTCAACTTTCAATGTTAGATTTATATTAAAGTCGCACGGTCATTGTATCTGTACTTAAATATAATATGTAAATATTAGCTATGTAGAGTAGTATATATTTGTACACGTCATATATATATATATATATATATATATACATATATATATACACTACACTACACTACACTATTCAATGCTGTACTCTATCTATTTTCCACATTGTATTATTTGTATTGTATATTTTAATAGAAATAAATTAATAAATGAAGTTAAATATTTAAAATTTAAAAATAATAACAACAGATATATGCATTTATTAAAAGTATTTCATATGTTCATTGATCAACACCGTACTTGGCAAGTATATACTCCCAGCTTACTTCTCAAGTATATACTTCCCAAGTAAGCAAGTACATACTTGCTAACTTGAGTATTGAGAAACGGCCCATGTGTGTGTGTGTGTGGAGCTGTCCATGGTTCTGAACTAAACCGCTCCATGCTGTTTCTGAAACAACTCCAACTCTTTCCTTCCTTCCTTCCTTTCCACTTTAACAAAAGACTCATGTAACAAAATCTACATCGGTGAGTGGTTTACAAACAGAAACAATCAAACAACCATCGTTGTAAAAAAAAGAAAACTATGACTTTAATGCTTGGAGTTAAAGGAATGGTGTGTAGAATTATATAGTGGATAGAGTATTTGTATTATTGATGTTTCCATTAATTTATTATCACCTGAAAACGAAGAACTCAGGACAAAGATTTAATCATTAATCTTCATCACCTCTGTGTGTGTGTGTGTGTGTGTGTGTCTCTCTCTGTTCTCCACTCTCATTCATCTCTGTCTCTTCTCATTGATGCCGTCTTTCTGCTCCTATCTTGGATTTTAATCTTCTACCTCTTTATTTCCTCCAGTCTTTCCTGCGCCTCCCCCCACACACTAACACACGCACGAAAAAAGCCTTAATCATAACCACAATTCACATCTTAGTCCTGAACCAGTTCCTCGGAAATAAGGTTCTTCCTCACTAGGACCACATTTTGGTCTCCATGACGACTACTGGTCCTGACAAGGTTTTCATGACGATATGTAGTTAAATATGTTCAACTCGAGGTCAGTTATAATCTAGAGAACATTTTATAACTTTTACGAGGCCAACTGAACCTAGTGAAGCCACTGTGATGTTGACCTTTGACCCATGACCCCCACAGCTTTCACCAGTTTGAGGAAACAGCAGCTGATCAGATTACAGTCATAAATCTTCTCTGAGATTACAACTGTAAATTTACGAATTTAGCTGCTGTTACCGTGGTAACCCTCACTCACATCACAGACTACACCTTTAATCATTCCTATGTTTCACTGTCGTCAAATTATGTTTGAAAAAAATATATATATTATCACTTTTTTAACAAATAAACATTGAAATTTTTGTGGATTAACATAAAAAGTCTAAACGCAAACTCTCACGACAGCTGCTGTGTGAATTTATCGCAGTATTGTAATAATATGTGATCATGATTTAAGTATCGCGATGACATCATATCGTGACGCTTCACACTCAACGGGAAAATTGGCTCTCCACACATTCATACGTCCACCTCCTCACCATCCTCCTCTTCTTGCCCCCCTCCCCCCCCCTCCCCCCACCATATCTGTCTCTTCTCCTCACTTTCCCGTCACATTTGTGTCCATGGGATGCCGTTGCCACAGTAACCAGGAGTCATTAGGGAGACTGTATTTATGCTTTTCTGCTCCTGAACTGACAGATCTGCAGTAATGAACACACACGCACACACACACACTGCTCTAAGTCTACGATATCTATGTCACATGTCACCTGCAAGCTAAAATCACTGGTTTTCTCTCCAGACTTTGGTGTGGGAGAGTGAGCGGTCTAACAGTGAGAGAAAGACGTGAGTCTTTTGTTAAGTGGCGAACACACACACACACACACGCACACACACAGAAGGTGAGCTGCAGCTGCTGAAGTTTTTTTTTAAATCAAAAGTCTTAACTCTTACTGACTGTGACACGCATGAACATACGGAGCTGATGTTGTTCTTCAGTCGTCTTTGATGATGCCCTGTGTGTGTGTGTGTGTGTGTGTGTGTGTGTGTTAATGATCAGGGTGGAGACGCCTGTTGAAGCCTCAGGAGGTAGTGCTTACACACACACACACACACACACACACACACACACTCTGAGCAGAATGAGATGTGATGGTGGATCCATTTTTCATTTCCAGAGGAAGCAGAGATACAATTACCAACCTTGAGGGGGAGCGAGAGAGGGAGAGAGGATGGAAAGGAAGGGGGAGGGAAAAGATGAGAAATGAGAAGAGAAGGAGAGAACTGGAGGACAGACAGAGAGAAAGAAGGGATGAATAAGAGGAGGAGAGGAGACAGAGAGATGAGAGGAGGATTCTCAATCATCAGAAAGACATTTCTCTCTGTGTGTTTGACCTCTGACCTCCATCAATCGTCAGGACCTCCAGGGTCTGATGGAATCAAGCTGTGTGAGTGTGTGTGTGTTTAATATAAATTATATTTTATCTGAATCATCAAAAGTTTTGTTTCAGTCAATAATTTACATTAAAACACGTCTTTTTTTCAGTTCAGATTAATTTAAGCATCCTTTCATAAACAAACATAAACACAAACCACTCACTCTCCCACACCAAAGCCCACAGAGAAAATCAGTGATTATAACATCACACACACACACAGGACTTGTTGATCCACTGCTGCCTCCATCACTAAGTTCAAATGTGAATTCTGCATTAAAGGTGACATAGAATGCTTGTATCACACATATATGTTAGTTATGGAGGTCTACTTACATGCACCAGGAGGCGCTATGGTGGTGAGAGGAGTGGTGAGGATTTCTGATGACGACATCAAATTAAGGAAGTGCCGATCCGCTTCGCAGAGCTCAGGAAAACAACACAACACTATTTTCTCAGCAGTGGCTGAACTGTTGTTCTGAAACTTTAGGGTTTCATAAACGAGGTCATGACGCAGATACACACACAAACGCAGCGTTAATTGGAGCTTCCGGTCTATGTGGCCTTTAAAAATCCTTTGTTCAGATTGACCTCAGTGACACAAAGTGACCACACAAGGCAGCAGAGGACCAGCAGCTCCTGTGTGGACTTTGGTGTGTGAGAGTAAGTGTTCCTGTTGTACTGTTCCTTTAAATATGTCACTGATTTGGACAGTGAGATATTTATCGCAGCTGTGTGTGTGTGTGTGTCTGTGTGTGTGCGTGCGTGTGTGTATGTGTGTGTGTGTGTGTGTGTCTGTGTGTGTGCATGTGTGTGTGTGTGTGTGGTTACTGTAACTGTAACTGTCTCGACTCAGCTCCGACACATTAGCCTGACAGAAATCACCGCTAACTGAGGTGTGAAATTAATAAGTGAGACAAAGAGCTGACGGATGAGTTTATGCACACACACACGCACACTGACACACACACACACACACGCACACACACACACACACACAGTGTAATGAGCAGCAGCACAGCAGGAGTCACTGGATGTTTTTTGTCTCTTCTTTGTTTTCTTTGTCGAGATGATTTAAATCTGCAGCTTTCATCTTTACACGCGCACACACAAACACACAAACACACACAGCAGATGTTAAACAAAATAAGAGAATCTTCAGTGTTTCAGTGGAGACTGAGATCAGTGAACTACATGTTTACATCACATCAGTTATATAAATATAATATAATAATCTCTTCATTTTAAATATTTATTTATGTTCAAGCTGCAATTTATGATTATTTTCATCATCAATTCATCAGATTATTATTCCTTTCATTAGATGAAAGTCAGTGGACACACTCATGTGCGTCCTATTTCATTGTCCTCTAAATGTCCACATCATTTACAAAATGGACACCATGTTTTACTGAAGAACAGCTGAAACTATTTTTTTTTTTTACCATAGACTGAAGCAGCAGAGTCGCCCCCTGGTGGCCGTTAAACACATTCTTACATAAACCAGTCACATGGAGGGACACGCCCACTTTTTTATTGACGTCTGCGGTGGGAAATTAAGAGTCTGATGAGATGAACGACATGAACCAGCAGCTATTAATGTGTTCATCTGAGATGAACACATGTGGGCGGGGACTCAGAGGTCACACACACACACACACACACACACACGCCTTTGTCGTCCGGAGGTAAGTGTGTGTTGTCAGGGACTCAACCTCTTTCTTTAACATAAACACACTGACACCATGATTGTGATCATTGATCAGTTATTGACAGTCGTAAGTCTTACACTTACACACACACACATGCACACACACACACAGGCAGACCTGCAGAGGTCGTGTACTGAATAACAATCAGCTGTGAATGAAAGAGGAGTTGAACAGTGCTGCTGTGCATTCATGCACGTACTTGTGTGTGTGTGTGTGTGTGTTACCTGCAGATGACTGTGTGCGTTCACTGACGACCCTCGTGAACGTGTGACGACTCCTCGCTTGAAAACCTAACAACAAAACAACAAACACACAAGCAATATTTATGTCACGACACACAACACACACAGGCTCATGAATAATTTGGTCCACGTTCCTGTCAGAGACAGATGTTTGTCCTCACGTCCATCCACAGAGACTCTCTTACTCACTCTGAGAGACAGATGTTTGTCCTCACGTCCATCCACAGAGACTCTCGTACTCACTCTGAGAGACAGATGTTTGTCCTCACGTCCATCCACAGAGACTCTCGTACTCACTCTGCTCTGTTGAAGTTAACATCTGTTATTGAGACTTTTATTTTGAAAACAGTGGCGTTGTGACATTCACGTCTGCTCGTGCATTTTATTTTGTCACAGACTGAGACAAAAACAGAGGTCACAGAGGTCACAGAGGTCGTGAATGTGTGTCACTTCCAGGCCACCGTAGTTTCCAGCAAAAACAGACAAAGAAATGATTTGTTGATGATGATTTTGACTTCTTATAAATAAAACTCCATTTGTCCTTTCACCACAACCTGTCTGTGCACATGTTCTCTCTACTGACCCCTGGTGTTTGTTCATGTTGTAAAGGTTTGTGTCTGATGTTCAGGGACTTGAGATCATGTATGCTGTGATTTGGTGCTTTACAAATAACATTTGATTTGATTTGAAAATTCTAAACCTTATATTGTTCTTAGATTCTCGTAAACATGAAAACGAGTTTTGCATAAAAAAATGTTATCATACCTGACACAGAAACAGTGTCCCAGAGTAAGAAAATTTCAAAATAGATGCACACAACTAAAACACTAGTTTGGGAAAATGCCGATTATCATAGCACCCCCTCTGTCTTGCTAATGCATTTGCAGTTTTGCTGTATCTTCTTTTTATTATTATTATTAGTAGTAGTAGCAGTAGTAGTAGTAGTAGTAGTAGTATTATTGTTCTTTATTATTCTTGTTATTCTTTTATTAAATGTTTTTCCTTGTGTTAAAAACATAATTTTTATTCAATCATCATGAAAAACAGCAGAAATGTTTCTAAGAAGACAATAAACGCCACTGTGAACGTGAAAAAAACAACATCCAATCTCTCTTATCTGTCTCCAGCAGAAAGGCTGGATTCAGTCCCTGCGGCCGTTGGACAGACATGGAAACATGAAGGTAGGACACGTGTGAGGTTCTGTCCTTCATCTGTCCTCATGTGTCCTCATGTGTCCCATCCGTCATCTTTAATAAGGTTCTGCTGCCACGAGGCTGACGATGAACGGATGAAGAACATTTCTGCTTCATCGTAGACTCACTGATTCATCTGAGGCATGAATCAGTGAACTGAGCTGTTCTTAAAGCTGCAGACTGTCCTTACGAGACAGAGTTTTAGCATGGACCCATAGAAACAGAGACTTTTATTTTGAAAACAGCCATGTTATGGTCAGACAGAAACTGAGAGTTTGAAAATGATTAAATAAACACAGATGATATTCTTTGATTGGTTCTTATCTTGTCCTTTAAGGTCCGAGGACGGAGGACATCTCAGCCTCCGTTAGACAGACCACAAAACTCCCAGGAGCCTTTGCAGCAACACGGCTCAGTGCGTAAGAGTCACAGGAAGAAAGGTAAATAACAACATCTCTGTGAGCGTCTCTGTCACAGCGGAGGGGCGGAGCTAACGTCTGACACTCTCTTCGCCTCAGGTACGCTTGTGTGCAGCGGAAACGGGACCAGAAGCTCCTCCCTCTCCTCTGTTGCCATGGTGGCGATTCCCAACTGTGTGGACAACGCCACGCAGACGGACATCAGCTTCCAGAACATCGTGACCACAGGGAGGAACAGAGGTCACCGAGGAGGCTCTTCCTCCTCCCCTCCACCACCTCCCCCTTCTCCTCCCCTACCTCACCTCCAGGGACCGTACGGCATCAGTGAATTGTACGTTCTGACCTTTTGTAAAAAAACATATATAAAAAAAAAGGATTGATTTTTATGTCTCCGTCCTCCAGCTGCGTGTTTGAGTACAACGATCCCAACGACTACTTTGACGTCTCGCATCACGAGGTGGACAGACAGGACGACCTGGAATACGAGGTGAGGATGTCCAGACCACCAGAGGTTATTATGGGTACTTTTCTTGAGTTGGCGTTGTGGTCTTGATGGTGGTCCTTTTGTACCAAATTCCACGAGTATCATGGAATTTGGTGCAACTTAGTTTTGGCTTTGTCCTACCAGGTTTTACACCTTTACTGTACACCACTTTCTTACGTATTCCCCTTATATTATAAACTTTTTTACGACCTTGATGAAAACCGTAATATATATGAAATATACAGTGTATAAAAGTTTCTCAGGTGAGGTCACGTTTCTCATCATGTCTTCACTGCAGAGCCTTGTTTTTCGTAGGTTTGGTTCACATCTGGAATAAAGATGAAGCGGATCAATAAATCCATGTGTTCAGGATGAGAGATCTTATCAAGGGTCTGCGGTGATAAATAACTGAACCAGGAGAGAAGGTCAGAGGAAACAGAGAGAAGAGATGTTTTTCTTCTTTCTGCTTGTGCTGCAGAATAATCCACAGTCCTCAGAAATGTCACTGACCTGAATCTACGCTGCTGTGATTAGTGACCTAATGATCCAACACAGTTTTTAGCTGAATTACCCTTTTCTCTCTCTGCATCAATGCTTTGTTGTTTCCTGTTTGATCATTAAAGTAGAAACAAAAGAGATTTTTAATCCGGGGTTTGGGTTCATGTCTGGACTCCAAATCACAAACGCAATTTCTGTCACAGTCTGGATGCTTTTCTTCTTCTGAGAATCCCACGGAGTGGAGTGAAGTATTATTTTCAGTGGCTCTGTGTGTTTGTCTGTCTGTTTGTGCCTCTGCACTTACCAATATGGCCAACAGGGGCCGACAGAGGCTTGTTGTCTGCCATCTCTGATTGCCTTGTTGTTGTGTTGTGTCTGTTGTGTCGTCGCACCGGGATGATGTCATACTAACACTGACCCAGGACTGAACTGAACCGTGATGGAAACACAGAGGTGTAACGCTGCCCTCTACAGGTCAAAGTTCTCCACCCAATCCGGCCATCTTTGTCTCTTCTTGTTCTTCTAATGACAATAATAATTTCCTGTAGGCTGGACATGAAACGGTCTTACACTGTCCTCCATGGTCTGAAGATCTTCATCCACAGTTCAAACTGCTTCAATAAAACTAAAAAAAGACTCCAGAACCAGAACCATACAGGTGGTCCTGTGATGGATCTGTCCAGGGTATACCTCGTCTTTCACCCCATGTCAGCTGGGATTGGCACCAGCAACCCATGCAAATCTCATGTGGAGGATAAAGCAGTAGAAAACGGATGATTGAATGGAACTTAGCATTAGCTGCTAACCCAAACATTTAACTATTTACATACCTTTGATTCATTGTTGTACACGTAGAAGAACAACGTAGACTCCACCAGTGAACCAATCACCTTGCTCTGATGTTAGACACGCCTCTCCTTCTTCCTCCAGGAGGTGGCGCTGTTCAAGTCCAGTCAGCAGGAGAAGCTGGGTCTGACCGTGTGCTACAGGACAGAAGACGAGGACGACCTGGGCATCTATGTCGGAGAGGTGGAGACATGAAACACATCCATCATCACTTCATTAACCTCCAGCTGACCTCCTGATGTTTGTGCACAAAGTTCACTTTCTCAATTTATTTCTGCATTCTATTAATCTTTCCGCTCACTCAGCCTCTCATTCATCCATTCATTTACTTATTTATAACGTCCACCCTTTAATCACCTCATTCATCATCTATTCATTTATCCCACTGAATTATTAATTTATATCGTTCTCTATTTTCCATACATTCAGCTTGTTTACTCTCAGTCACTGATTAATATTTATTTAGAATGTGTTTAATTCATGAAGTAATTAATTCATTCATCCCTTAACTGTCTCTCCTCAGGTGAATCCAAACAGCATCGCAGCTAAAAACGGACGAATCAGAGAAGGCGACAGAATATTACAGGTATATTACACTCCAATAATCAATACATATAATATACACTATAATAATCAATAATCACGAACTAAACACAAATGTACACAAAAACAATAGATCGCCCAGTAGGTAGCGTATATTAGCCACCACCGAGAAGGTAGCGTCTATCAGCCACCGCCCAGTAGCTAACGTCTATTACCTACCAACGTGTAGCTAGCATTTAGTAGCCACCGCCCAGTAGCTAGTGTGCGTCTATTAGCCACCGCCGTGTAGTTAGCGTCTATTAGCCACCGCCGAGTAGCTAGTGTCTATTAGTTACCGCCCAGTAGCTAACGTCTATTACCTACCACCGAGTAGCTAGCATTTATTAGCCGCCGCCCAGTAGCTCGTGTGCGTTTATTAGCCACCGCCGAGTAGTTAGCGTCTCATAGCTACCGCCGAGTAGCTAGTGCCTATTAGTTTCCACCGATTGGTCATGAACTCTTGACAAAATGCAACATTTAGCTGCCGTTTATTCACATGTTGAAACTTTTACCCAGAATATTAATGGATTAATTAATGTGTCAATAGTTTTAACACTTTTGTCTTCCTGAAAACGAGTTGGATGTTGTGGAAAATGTAGTAGATATAAACCTTACGAAACGTGTCGATAAAGAAAAAGTGTAAACATAAATAGCAGTAAAACAAAAACAATTTTTATATTTTATGACTCAGACTAACACATGAATAAACAAGTCATAAAACGTCAATGGTGAAGTTACAGGTGAAGGATAAAGCAGAACAACATGGATGGGTATTTTTCTTCTTTTTTTATTTATTGATTTGTGGTCAAAGATGGCACCCCAGGCACCTGCCTATAGTCTCTCTATAGTGTCTTTGGTTTCTATGGTCTCTGCTTAGACTCGGCTCTGCTCTTCCATGTCACCGTCCTGTTCCATATAGATGAAACTGTAAATTACTGAGACCCGGGGAAACAGCCTCGACCAATCACAGAAACGCCAAGAGCCTGGTTACTGCGGCACTAAATATAGACAGAGGTGGATGAGTGTGTGTGTGAGATAATAATAAGAGAAATAATAGTTTTCATTGAAATAAATGAACTCAGCGGCTGTTTGTGTGACTTTATCAGACTCAAAATACCAAACACAAGATTAAACTATAAAACACGACTGTGATGGGTCAAAAAATAAAATAAAACTGAGTGTAGACACACACACACACTCTCATTATCCTGAGACTGAAGCACCTCGAGCAAACAGGGAAAAGGTAAAGTTTAAAGTGTGACAAGAATAGAGCAGCGACGGACATCACCATGGTTACCTGGCAGCAGACAGGCCAGTGATGATGTGAGTGGTTCCCATGACAGCCATCAGCATCATGTGGTGTCTTCCTGCAAGTGTGAGGAAAATACAACAAAAACATACACATATGATTACATGGTTTGTGTTTCCGAGGTTTAAATTCAATCAATAATCAATACATTTTAACAGCAAACATGTAAAACAACAATAATTAAACACCTGGATCAAAGTGTTTCTCCTCGTCTCTTATAGATAAACGGAGTGGACATTAATAACAGAGAAGAGGCCGTCGCCATTTTGTCCAGAGACGACAGCATCAACTTCTCTCTGCTGCTGGCTCGACCGGACACTGAGGTAACAACAAGACGCGCACATGCACACACACATGCACACACACGCACACATTCCTTCTGAGGACACTCATAGACAGAATGCATAACCGAGCCCCTATACATTAAATTTAACCATCCCAAGTCTTAACCCTGTGAAAGTCCTGTATACACAAGTGTAGTCTTATCACTATCACTAACCAGTTAATGAGTAACACTAAGCAGTTAATGACTAACACTAACCACCATTCAAATCTTAGTCCTAAACTTAGCCAGTTCCTCAGAAATGAGATTATGCCTATAGGACCAGGTTTTTGGTCTCCATGAGGACTACTGGTCCTGACAAGGTCAGTGTTTATGACAGACAACACACACACACACACACACACACAGGGCCATGATAAAAGTGGCAGCAGGTCCCAGAGTGTGAGTGTGTGAATGTGTGTGTGTGTGTGTGTGTGTGTGTGTGTGTCCACATGTGCTGACAGAGCAGGAACTGAGGACATATTCATACACGTCACTTTAAACACACACACGCACGCACAGTGAACGTGTGTGTGTGTGTGTGTGTGTGTGTGTGTGATCAGTCAGTATTCAAGCGTCTCTCTGACACTTGAGTCGCTCAGATCTGCAGATGATGAAGAACAGGAAGTGATGGATGTTTCATCCACTCAGCAAATAATAAATGAGGACGTGATGATGTGAGGCAGCGCGCACACGCACACACACACATATGCACGCACACGCGCACTCACACTCACAGACAAACACACACACGTTCGACATTCATGACTTGAGGGGACATTGCATTGACTTACATTCATTTCCTGGAGACTTACTCTAACCTTAACCACAATTACTACTGGACTAATCCTAATCCTAACCCTGACCTCAATCTAACCTTAAAACATATCTTCACCTTAAAATGTAGTAATTTACATAATGGGGACTTGCTTTTTGTCCCCACAAGGAAGACAAGTCCCCATAATGTGATTGTGTAAACAGGTTTAGGTCCCCACAACATTAGTATTACCTGTATTACCACACACACATACATATACAAACATGCACACACACACACATAGATTTCAACTGCTGTCTACAGATTAAACATTCTAATCTATGTCATCAACAATTCAATCCATTAGTTACCAATTAAATTAATCCACCACTCACTTTAAATAGTTTAAATATGAATGAATGAATGAGTGTTTCTGTGTTTTCAGTCTCTAAAACAGATTAATCAATGAAGTATAGCTGTGACACATGCACACACTGTGCATGAACTTGCTGTGAACGGATGATGGATGAAGAGAGGAACATGGAGGAAAATGGAGTTATTCGTCTTGTTCTATTTCCTTCTGTCAAGGTCACACAGATTCTCATTGATATCAACTCTTAATAAATCTTAGAAACACACAATTGCAGTGTTTTCATTCCCATCCACAGCTGAAGCTAAACAACACAAATAAGTTAGATTTAGTTTATTTATTAAAACTGTAAAAGAAGATTTTCATGGTGGTTTTATTTTGAAATTTCTCTCTCTTGTTGTTTTTAGAATGAAAATCCTGCGGAAGACGACGTGGACGTGGACATGGCTCTGACTCTGGGGAACGGTCTTTTCCAGACTAACCCTCAAGCCTCAGTCTGCTGCCTCAACTCACCTCATGTCCCTGGGTACTATCGTCTCCACCGAGACAGAGGACGTGGAGGACGAGAGGTGGAAGTGGAGGATGAAGACGATGAAGACGACAGAGACAGAGGAGAGAAGGAGGAGAGGGAGCCGCCTGTCCCCCTCCCTCCTCTGCTGAGTCTGGCTCCACTTCTGTCCAACAGCCAGGAGCTGGACAGCGGCGTGGGACGCACGGACGACAGCACCCGCTGTGAGGAGCTGTCTGAGCAGGAGCTGCAGGGAGAGCAGACCAGCGCCTGTAACACCAGCACCACCAACACACCAGGCAGCACCAGGAAGTTCAGAGCAGGACCCAGTCCCAGGTACGAGCCGAGACAACAGGAGGACCGAGTACTGGACCTTGATGTTCACCACAATGAAGACTGTAGATTAGAATGGACTCAAAGACACAGATTATGTCAACATGATAGGATGGGGGATGGAGTGGCTCAGTGGTTAAGACCGGTACCCTGTGTGTGAATCATGGTCGCAATGGTCGCAAGTTCGACTCCACCCCTGGCTGATTGTACTCAATTGTACCATTGTAAGTCGCTTTGGATAAAAGCGTCTTATCATCATAAGTCTGTTTCACGTCAGCTGTGACGGAAAAATACTAATAAGTTCAAAGTTCATTTAATACAGAGTCAAATAATGATTAAATGATTCCAATCCAGTTTGGTGGCGATTAGCATGAACCTGCTGCGGAGCCCCGCCCTCTATCAGCCACACCCCATTCTTGAAGATGACCCCGTCTCTCTGGTCAAAGATCTGTTCAGCGAAATTTGCTCGTATGATAATTGCGTTCAGACGAGTTTCATTTTATGAAACAAAATCGCCAAGATGGACAAATTCACCAAATTCAAAATGGCGGACTTCCTGTTGAGTTGACGTCATGGTTCCGATGGACTTTTTCGCCTTTGGGGGCGCTACTGAGCCATTTTGCACCACCTTTACAAGCAATTTTCATTGTTTTCTTTGCATTGTCCCCTAGCTATAACAGTCAGTTATAGCTTTAACATCCTGTCTCTTTCTGCTCCACCCAGACCGAGTCCCAGACCGAGTCCCAGACCGAGTCCCAGACAGAGTCCTAGACCCAGTCCTGGTCTCGGTCCAAGCCCCAGACCGAGCCCCAGTCCGGGTCATGGACGTGGAGACACCACGCCCCCTTTCCTCCACCTGCGAGACATTCAGCTCAGCTCAGACTCTCTGCCCGGCCTTGACTGGACAGCAGGGGGCGGGGCAGGGGGCGGAACTTTGTGCAGCCCTCACCACCACCACAAGGTACAGCATTTTAAAGGAGTAAATAAAGGGGCCGTCCACACAGAAACTAAACCTAAACACATACAAACAGACCTGAGTTCTCTCTGTTTCTGTTTTTATCTGTGATGGATTTGATGTAAAGTGACAGCTCCACCTACAGTCCTGGCAGAGGTACTACAGCGCTTTGAGTCGTTTCTGTGGGGACGTAGTTTCCGTGTGTCCACGCTGTGTGTCTGTCCTCTGACTGACCTCTGACCTCTGACCTGCAGCACTTCCACCACCATCACCACCAGCCGCCGCTGACCATGATGATGATGATGATGCCGGGCCTGACGGAGGAAGAGTGTCAGCGATACCAGGAGCTGCTGGAGGTCAAGTGTCAGTACGAGAGACACAACGACAAACAGCAGAGAGATGCGGCGACCAAAGGTCACAAGGTCGCGGCTGAGGAAGAGGGGCGGGACGAGGAGGAAGAAGAGAAGGAGGAGGACGCCGCGGCTTCTTCTTCTTCTGTGGTGGACGTGAACTGCAACGAGACCTTCAGCGAGCACGAGATGGCGCTGATCGAGGAGGAGCTGCGCCACCTGGAGTTTAAGTGCCGCAATATTCTGCGAGCGCAGAAGATGCAGCAGCTCAGAGAGAGATGTCTGAAAGCCTGGATGATGGAGGAGGAGACGGCGGCGGCAGGAGCAGCACGGACAGAAGCCGGTAACCATGACAACAACAGATCAGCATTTTAAACGCACACTAACAAAGTTGCAGTTGAATGTTACTGTAATGTAAAATAAATCCTCTCTCGTAGAAATGGTTAACGATGAAGAGGATGATGAAGAGGACGACCCTCACCATCACGAGTTGTCGGCCATCAACGAGCTCCCGGAGCGCGAGCGCTCAGACGACAGAGACAGCACCAGCGCCTACAACACCGGAGGAGAGAGCTGCCGCAGCACGCCGCTCGTCAGCACTGAGCAGATCCCGCCTCTTCAGGAGGAGGAGGCGGAGGAACACCTGAGAGGACGGCGACGGCTCATGTCTCCGCCTCCTCTCCTCCCCCCTCTGAGCTCCCCGCTAACGCCGCGGCGTCACAGGCATGACAAAGAGAGACGTCACTCCAACCTCAGCTGCTCCTTTTCCCCGAGCAGCTACAGGAAGTATGACGTGACTGGTTCAGGCGGGGCCAGTGGCTCAAGCTCCACCCCCTCCACGCCATCAAAGTTCAGGTCCTCCTCCTGGTTTTTATTGCGATTAACATGTGGTGCGGCTAAACTCTGTAAAAGTGCACGTGTTTAATTTATTTTTATTTTTATTAACAGATCGTTGACCAGAGAGGCGGGGTCATCTTCAAGAAGGGGTGTGACTGATAGAGGGCGGGGCTCCAGAGCAGGTACCTGCTAAGTTATTGTGCAGGTGTTTGTTGTGCGACACAGAGTCAGCAGTAACTGTGAGCGCCCCCTGCTGCTGAGCACCAGAGGAAACGGTGAAGCCACAGACACCAGCAGGGGGCAGTGTTGTACACACAAGTGCTTAAAAACTGTAACAAATGTCGCTGTTGATGATCAGAGCAGCCATCTCGAATTGTAAACTCTTAGCATGAAGAGCTACAGTTAAAACGCTCTGTTCATCTCCACAGAGAAAAATCGCAAACCCATTTTATCGTGCGTTCCATTTTTGTTCTTTCTTAGTGTCGTTTGTCCGTGTCGCACTAAGATGTCGCGTTTTCTTTGTCGCAGATCACAGACACTGCGAAAAACCTCACACGCTATATTTGGTTGCAGGACTGTGACGACGGCCATCTTTGAACGACTCTCACAGCGCGATGTAAAACCACCATCATCAAAGAAACTGCCACGACTTTTTCGTGATCTTTTGTCGGGAACAATTCCGATCATAAAACATTTACTGAGCTTCACGTAGCAGCGCGGTCAAAGATCTTCCTCTCCGTCTTTAAATACGACTTTCACGTGTCCTGTATTTCATTTCCACTGCAGACGGAGCTACCACCAGGCCTGGAGGTGGAAGTGCAGAGTCCAGCCCTTACTTCAGCAGACGACACCACAGGCCGCTAGAGCGATACCAGAGCTGCATGGCCCTGCCCTCCGACACCCTCGTCGTCCCTCTGGACTGCGTGAGGGACAGAGCAAGGGCCGACGGCGAGGAGAGGGGGAGGGGCACGGGCAGTAGCGGACCGGCCAGTCCCAGGAGCGTAAACAGTGCCCCCTGTGGCCTGGAGGAGCGCCACACAAGTGCCTCGCGATTAGGACTGGCCTTACCGCTCGCGTTGACGCAGTCATCACCAACGGCCTCGCCACAGCGTGTGGAGTGGAAGGTAAACGACGAGACGATGCCGGAGACAACTGATTTTATCCACTTACAAAAGACTCAGTTTAAGTTTATGATATCTCAATAACATATCTTAAAAACACAGGAAACCACTCACTCTCCCACACCAAACCCCACAGAGAAAATCAGTGATTTTAACACCACACACAGGAGTTGTTGATCCACTGCTGTTCAAATGTTTTATTTTGTTAATTCAGCATTTAAAATCCTTAGTTCAGATTGACCTCAGTGACACAAAGTGACCACACGAGGCAGCAGTAGACGAGCAGCTCCTGTGTTTCTGAGGTTTGGTGTGGGAGAGTGAGTGGTTTACAAACTTCAGTTTCTCTTACACTTTAAAACGCGACGTCTGCAAATATAAGTGACGTCAATAAGTGCTAAAGTAAAGTGATTTTGTGGTTCAGGTGAAGATCCGCAGCGACGGCACGCGCTACGTGGCCAAGCGTCCGGTCCGGGATCGTCTTCTGAAGGCCAGAGCCATAAAGATCAGAGAGGAACGCAGCGGCATGACGACCGACGACGACGCCGCCAGTGAGATGAAGCAGGTACAGTGTGCACGGTAACCATGGAAACTAGGGGCAGCGAATCACAACACCACGTCAAGTTTGTTTACTCTGCCATGTTGGCAGGAAAACTTCAAAAATATATCAGTGAACCTGACAGACTGAATGTATGGGATCCTTACTGTATACTGCCCCCTGATGCTTTTCTGCAGCATTACGATGGAATAATAAGCATGTAATACAATAAAAGCACGTAAGTTAATTAGCCTCGGAGTCTGTGACGACACTGAAGTTAGGGTTCACACTCACGTCAGTTAAGGGGAAGCTTAACGTGAAAATTAGCACCACTTTATGTTTGGCTTCTGGAGTGTTGCATGATGGGATTGTGTGCCACTGTTTCAGGGTCGATACTGGAGCAAAGAGGAGAGGAAGCAGCAGCTGCTCCGAGCGCGAGAATACCGACGCAGACGAGAGTTCATGATGCAGAGTCGCCTCGACTACCTCAGAGGAGACAGGTACCCAAACATGACTCAGCAGAAAAAACTCGCTGACGTCATGAAATATATTTACACACTTAAATGTTAACTGTGTCTAAAATTCGGTCTCACCTTCTGCTTTTTGTTTCCAGGGAACATTCACCGTCCACAGGAAGTACGCTGGAGTGCTGCTCCCCTCGCGGCGCTCGGCTCCGCTCCCAGCAAGAGTCGCCCAGCAACAGCAACAACATCCTGTCACTGAGTCAGAAGAAGGTGATGAAGAAGAGGAACCGCAGAATCCTGGACAACTGGATCACCATCCAGGAGCTGCTGGCTCACGGCTCCAGGTCCCCGGACGGAAAGAAGATCTACAATCCGCTGCTGTCTGTCACCACGGTGTGACGAGAGGACGAGGAGGACGAAGACAAGGAGGACGAAGACGAGGAGGAGTACGGAGACGAGAAGCTCCTGAATTAATCAAACTAAAGTTCACAAAGACAAGTTTGAAAAATCTGGAGGAACATTTTTACTCTCAATGACATCATCCTGGCAATGAATTATGGGAAAAGAGGGACATTTGTGGACATCCACGTGTTTACCGCACGTTGTTTAGTCTTCAGTGAAGGAACACGAGATTCTCCACGACGTCTATGATCATGTTTCTAATTAGAGATTAAATTTGAAATAATTTCACCATTTTTTTAACTTACAGAATATAATTGAGTGAATCCTCTACGTTTTGTATTAATTGTATGTTCCATTTTTAGTCGCAACTTGAGATTTCCAACCCCGATACAGCATTCCAAGATGGATGTCACTCCTACTAACGCTTTACATTAATTTCACGTCTGTCGTGTTTGGTCTCGCGTTAAATCAGACGTGAAAGGCAGAACTGTTAAATTTGTACACACGTTACGATGTTTGTGTGCGCAGAAAAAAAAATGTGTAGAGTGTTGTTATCGACTGCTAACGGCTAGCCAAGGACATGTAGCATGCATCCATGTTCCGATATAAATGGACATTGGACACAGAGAGAGACACTGTGTCCTCTGAGCTCATGACTTCACGTGGGAGTGGTCGCTGGTTAGCTTAGCATAGCGCTTGCACACTCTGGTAGCTTTAGCAACAAAGTGACTTCAGCTGTGACATAAACTGAGGACAACGTGAGGACAAAGCTTCTGGACTGATCGCCCCCTGGTGGCAGACGGCAGTACAGGTCGTAATCAAACCAGACAAGATCACATGATTCGTTTACGTAAAAAACAAAAAAGTTATTTATGAAAAAATTATTATTGATACATAAATAATGTTTAATATTCAACACATTTTTTACTTCATTATTTACGTAAGTAACATTTCTTGTCCGTCGTGTTGAGCGTGCGTTTTTTGCAGACGAGTTCACGGACTACGGCGACAGTGTGAGATTGTGTGAAATATTAATGATAAAGTGCATGACTTACATATTGAACTTTGTGGATTAATCCTGAGTCTAAAGTGGCGTAGAGAACAAAACTTTGTATTTAGTGGTGAAAAATAAAAATCAAGTGACATTAAAAAGTGTTTTCCTGCCTTTTTTCTCCATTGAAAACGTTAAAAGTCATGTTTTTTACTTGATTCCTTTGAGCTCAGACACAAACACAGGGTTGTAGTGACATCTGGTGGTGAAGCTGCGTATTACAGCCTGATGAATAAAAGGGTTTACGTTTGAACATTAAGTGAGAATAAATGTAAAAAAATAAACACGTTTTTCAGTGTTGACTTAAATTCATGTCTCATTATGTTTCATAAAAGCCTTAAAAGGCAAAAATAACAATTATTTAAATGAATAAAATGTAAATTAAGTGTTATTACTTTGTTTTTGCTGCTTTGGGTTTGATGGTTATTGTTGCTGATATTCTGCTTTATTCCGTTTATTTTACAGGTTTGGACAAAATAAGCATTGAATTTCAACCTGGACTTTTTCCCCCACAAACAAAACAAATCAAAATTACAATTAAATGAAAAAGACAAGAATAATAATAAAAGAACATATAGTGTTAAGTTTGAATGTTCTAAGCTTCTGTACAAACATGGAAGACGTCCAAAACCCAACAGGAACAGGAAATTGAAGTTT
This sequence comes from Solea senegalensis, assembly GCF_019176455.1. Classification (NCBI taxonomy): domain Eukaryota; kingdom Metazoa; phylum Chordata; class Actinopteri; order Pleuronectiformes; family Soleidae; genus Solea; species Solea senegalensis. The sequence goes on from NC_058031.1 coordinate 23,943,052, forward strand.
GTAAACCACTCACTCTCCCACACCAAACCCCATAGAGAAAATCAGTGATTTTAACATCACTAAGTTCAAACGTCTTCTTTTCTAAATTCGGCATTAAAAATCCTTCGTTCAGATTGACCACACGAGGCAGTAGTAAAGGATTAAAGTGGCAATGACCTGAGCGCCACTGAGCATGTCGTCTGGTCAGGGGTCAGAAAGGGAATGGTCAACAGACAGAAGGTCAAACTTTTTGGGGAAAAAACTATTTTCATGGTAAAATTATGTCAAGATTTATTTATTTACATCAATCAAATACCTCATAAATAAAAAGATCTAAATCCTGATATGAGCAAACGTTTGGTATCAAAATAATCTGTAAAACCTCCTCTTGAAAGCATGATGTCATCCCATAATAATGAAATTATTTTAAATTTTAAAATTATATTTTTTACACTTCATCACAAATGTTTTTGTCGAATTGTGTTAAAATAAAATTCATAAATGAAAAACACGGAAAGGTTAATGAGTCATTTTCAGGTATCATTAAAATGCAAAATAAACGCAAAAATAATTCACCTTTGTTGTTTTCATGTTTGATGTTCAGGACTGAAAAAGAAAATGTTACCACTTCGACGCTCAGCTCTTCGTTTACTCTGCAGTGGAAGGAGGAAACGTCACTGCTGACTCTTCCTTCACTACGCACAGAAACAGGAAGTTCGTGTGTCGGGACCCATGTTGAACAAATGACGTTCTCATTTAAGACCTCAGACACAGAATCTCGCAGCGGCCGCGACAGAGTGCCGTACGTCAGAGGAACGCTGACACGCTGTCACTGCGTTACGAGCAGTTTGAAATCATCGTCACAGACGGTGAGTGTCAACAAATCTAGTGGCTAAAGCCCCGCCCCCTCAGTACACGAGTGGACAGGAAGTTAGCCAAAAGACAGTTTAGCTAACAGCTATTTTTACTCCACTCCATTTCCTCTAACTCTCTTTGTTACTTGTTACTACCAAATAAAATCAGAAGAAGAGTTGGTATTATGGTCTGTATTTATATAGAGTTTGATTCTCGACAACGGCCCTGAAGAAAAGCGACTCTACAAAAGCAGCGGTGCCACCGTCACCGTCCAGCCTGGACTTCTGAAATACTTCTCAGAACGGGAGCGACGTCCTCGCTAGTAGAAACTCACGCTCTGTGACAATGAGCTTCTACTCAACTCAAATATTTCACTTTTTTGTAAACTGAGGGGTCAGTGAGGGGTCACAAAGGTCACTGTACAGGAGGAGATTAAAATGACATCATGATATCACAATATAATAATATTTGTGATAATTATTTGAGAGGAAGTATCACTAACACTTCCTCTCCTACATACCTGGTTGCAGTTTGTTTATTTTTGGTGTAAATGGTATTTTTCTGTCTCAGCGTCCACAACAACACATCCACCTGAATGACCACAGAGTCTGGCCAGACGACAGGTAACATGTTTGTTTGTTTCATGTCTCTGGGTGAACATGACATCATTATTAATATTAATATAATATTTACAGACGCTATTTACTTTGTTCTGTCATGAAATTAATATTTTTTCATAGTCATGTCGCAGCAGTCGTAGATATGAATTTTCTTCATTGTAGAAAGTAATCGAACATATACTGATAATGATCCGTCATGAAAATAAAAACAAACTTTATTTTCCTGTGCCTCACAGACGTGCCTCTGTTCATCAGTCTGACGTTGCTCGTCACACTCGTCGTGTTCTCAGTCGCTGCTCTGGTTTTCTACAGGAAGAGAAGTTCAAGAAACAAGAAATGCACTATTTATGTGTCAGTCACCAGTGTTTTAACCTCAGATAAATGAGTAAAAAATAAATAAGTAAACTCCGATAAGTTGTCCCCTGGTGGCTGTTCAATAAATTGTTTTCTCTATGGAAAAAAATAGATTCATTGTTTTCAGTCAGGCTCCGCCCCCAATCCTCCACATTTGGTCAGAAAAAAACTTCTGTTTTGTTTCTCCATGTCGACGTCAGCTCGAGTTCACTCACCTACGCCGAGGCGAATTTATCCAAAATGGGCGCCTACTCTAGCAACAGCACCCCCTGTGGTCACCACGGTGACGTGGTTTATTCTGTCCTTCAGGAATCAGTGACTGTAAACAAACATGAAGACCAAACACCCAAGTCTGAGTGATTCATTATTCATGTTTTCACTTAGATGAGGTTATTTTGATTCAGATTTAAATTTAAATTATTTTGCGAAACAGAATTTTTTTTATATGCATGCAATCACCTGATTGCACGAATTGTTGTTTATTCTTTACTACAGATTATTATATTATATTGGTGAAAATGTTCAATTAAAAGAATATTAAGGGGAGCATGTACACTTTACACTAAGGGTCACAAAGGGCTTCAACAAAAGTAATAAGCACATTAATCATAGTTAAGTAATTATTATTCTTTAGTGCTATTATACGTAAAATGCTAGATTCAGAAACCTTTAAAAACTGTGAACTAAAGAAAGACATGAAGGATGTCATTAGCATGAATGAAATGACATGTTTGATTTCATCTGCACTTCACTGTTGATACCACACAGCGGCGCCACTGCTTTACTTTCTGCTGTGTGGAAAAACATAGAGAGGTTGTTTGTTTGCAGTGTGACGCTTTGACCAGAAGATGGTGGCAGTGAGTGACAGATGCTCAGTCTCACGTGAATGAAAACATGAGCCTTTGTTTGTTTACAATGAAAGTATTAAATTATTGGATAAAATGATTTTATGGCTCATATTAGTAAATTTATTAACAATAAAAGTGACAAATATTTTATAAATAGTTATATTTGAAATATACAACATATATATTTATATAATCATAACATTTGAATGATAAAACTAGTAAGAAAAAGACTTAAAAGATAAAATAACCTTAAAAAAGACAAAATAAATGG